>NC_089804.1:1724639-1747139 GCF_029633855.1 Hoplias malabaricus | reverse complement strand
CTGCCCTCACCTCACACTCCTTCCTCGTTCTCTTCTCTCTGTCTGAGCTCTGCTTCAGTTCAGACTCCTTCACCCTCAGCTCCTCCTTCTCCTTCACCCTCTCTTTCAGCACTCGCTCCATCTTCCTCTTCAGCTCCTGCAGCGTGTCGTTCTGCTCCTGAGACACACACACACACACACACACACACAGAGGGAGATAAGGCAGAGTGAAAGACACAAATAATAGTAGAGAGAGAGACACAGAGAAAAGGAGAGAGGTATAACTGAGGAAACACACACACACACACACACCTGCAGCAGTGCCTCCAGTCGGCTCTTCTCAGCGTGTAGCAGGTCATTGTCTGCGTTGCAGCTGAAAAGCAGGCGGTCCCTCTCGTGCAGCTCCGCCTGGTGGCCTTGCTGGTCCTCGTCTCGCGCCTGTCTGGTGATCTCCAGAGCTCTCTCCAAATCAGAGACTCTCTGACTGAGCTCCGCACTGAGGGCTACACACACACACACACACACCCACACATTTAAAAAACATCTGTAAATGACAAACAGTGGACAGAGAATTGATTTTACTTGTTCTCTCTCTCTCTCACACACACACACACACACACACACACTCACTCACTCTTCAGCTGCTGGTTGTGTTTGCGCAGCTCCCCTAGTTTCTCCTCAGCGAAGGTTTTCTGCACATCGGCGTCTCTCCTGGCCACAGCTACCTCATACTCCAGCGTCTGTCTGTGAGCCTCTCCCCTCTCCAGCAGGGCGCGCAGTCGAGCGAGCTGCGCCTCGTACCCGGACACCTGCGCAGCCATTCAAGAGCACAACGTCACTGACGGACCACAGCCACCGGACGCACCTCTGACACCGTTACTGCCCACTGATACCTCCTGGTTGTACTTGGAGCTCAGCTCCAGCTTGTCCTTCTCCAGCTGGTTAATCCTCCACCTCAGCTCCTCCTCCCTCTCGCCCTGGAGCAGACCGCTCACCTGCCTCTCGCCCTGGAGCCGACCGCTCGCCTGCCTCTCGCCCTGGAGCAGACCGCTCGCCTGCCTGGGCCTGGACGGAAGGACAGGGGTCAGTGGGCTGCAGTGACCTGGGGGTACTGCATGTTTACTGAGCGTGGACGCTGTTCCTGACCTGATGACGTCCTCCGCTGAGCTCTGAGGGCGAGGGCTCGCGGGCGGAGGGTGAGATCTCGCTCTGGCTCGTCTGCTGCTCCTCTGCTTTGTCCGTTCGCTGGCGCGGACCTCGTCCCGGGCTGCTGCTGATGTAGTGGACATGGTGTGGGTCTCAGGTGAACGTCCTCTCTGTCTGAAACACAGGGAATAAGCGGCTGTTTAAAGCCCAGAGGTGAGGACTGTCCAATAGGACTCTCCCTCAGCTCTGTCCAGAAAGGCTCGAGTCTGGGATTAAGTTATCCGGCTAAAGAGAGTGGGATAACCCCGACATCAGCGCTGTAATGCACACACACACATATTTGTAACCATGCTTTGTAGGGACATTACACTCAACCCACAAAACCTAACCCGAACCTTAACTCTCGTTTTATCCCGAAAACATCATTCCACCTTAAAACTAACCGACTTACTTTGTGGGGACCGGCTTGTGGGCGTGAAGACATAGGCTTGTCCCCACAACGTGAGGGAAACCCGTTACACACGCACAGCACGTTGCTATAGAACTGAACACAAACACAGGTCGCTAACAGTGAGTCCCCACAGCGCAGGACCGACGGTTTAACGGTGTTTCTGCACCGCGGGGAGAATAACGGACTCCGGGCGGGCTCTGAGCGCTCTCTCCGTGGTGAAGTGAACCGAAACCCGGTGAATAAAGAGGAGCACCGCGGACCTGGAGCTGGAGCCCGGTCTCCGTTTGAATCCGACGCCCTTTCTCTTCCCAAACACACAGCCATGACGTCACATCCTGTGTTGTGGCGGTGACGTCATCCCCGTTTAATAAGTGTACCATCGACTGTTTAAGTATTTATTTTTACAAATTCTGAATAATTATCGTTTTGAAGAGTAAATAAAGTCCGTTGTATAGTGTGTTATTTAATGAATAATATTAAAAAAAGAAAAAGACATTGACAGACACAGCTCATATTCATAATACACTTCATACACAATGTAATGATGATGTTATGACACTAGATGACGTGTATGACTATATTTTACCTACTTATAAATATATATTTTGTGAAAGTCCTAGAAAAATATGCAAAGATTTATGCATTATAATTATTTCTACTTTATTCCACTGACAAGAAAATAAATTATTGTCCTGTAGGGCCCTCTGCTGGAAAACACTTTGTGTAATAGATGACTATAGTGTGTGTGTGTGTGTGTGTGTGTGTGTGTGTGTTTTCAATAACTATATCTAAGCTTTAATGAGAAAAGCACAAAGAAAATATTTCCAAAGACCTATTTTTGCAATTATTAACTTGAATATTAAAACAAATGGTCACCCAGTGTAAAAGATTTTACTCCAGTTTTGGAGCATTTCTATTGGTCCATTCATCATGAACGTTTCACACAGCGTAACAAAAACTGAGATAACTGTGTTTTATTCGACAGCAGCAAAGTTTAATATTTGATGTGACACACTCCGAGAAGTCATCCTGCTTTAATAAATGACTCATTATGAAGAATATAATCAGACAGCAGAGACCATGGGCAGCTGAGCTGTTAAACTGTGACAAATGAGAATATTTTTTCATTTCATTCGCAAAACATCTCCTTGCTTTCCAGTTTCAATAAAAGGAAAAGTGATGGGACAACACTTTTCCGGGTCACAGCATTTCTGGAGTGTGTTCCCGGCATCGGGTTCTAATATTTACATAAAACTGAACTGGGAAAAAAAATGGTTTGTGGTTTTGTCAGATAAAAAGCTTTGGGAAAATAAACATCAGAGAATTTTTTTCCCTCATAAAATTGTCTTTAACCGTTAACAAGGTTAGTGTTAGGGACATTTTGTGTAGGAATTTTTGATTTATTTGTGTGTTTCCAGAAAGCTAAACCGTTAGCTCTCACAGTTAGCCGTCTTCGCGTAGCCATGGTACCCAGGGGGTGTGACGTCACGCGTGGGCGGGTTCCCGGATGGAGCAGTGTTCCATCTCCCCTCAGCAGCAGCAGCAGCGACCGCGGCGGGAATAACAGCCACAACATTACAAACAACGGTACTCCCGGCCATTCCGGCAGTTTCTCTCCGGTCGCAGCCGCTCTACAGAGGACAGACATGTCTGTGGCGGGGCTGAAGAAGCAGTTTCACAAAGCCACGCAGGTAAGTGCTCGGTTACAGCCCGTGTTTTTCTTCCAAAGACGGGCTAAGACGGTGATGGGCTCGGGGGCCTTCAGCCTGCCGTTCGGTTACCATCACTTTACACGGGGATGTAATCTGCGGCTTCGTTTTCTTAATTCTCCATTCCACCTTAAATGATGCATCAGCCAACTTACATCAGGAGCGTGTACAGATAAGACCTGTCCTGACACAGTGAGGCTGAAACGGGCATCTTAACGGCACTGGCCGAGCCCTTATAGGAATTCTTTCGTTCCACCTTAAATGGCATCGTTACAACAGTTAAGACCCAGCTCCTTCATCCTTCATCCTTCATCCTCCTCTTCCTCCCCTGCCCTGCTGTAGCCGGAGATGTGAGTGCAGTGGCACAGACAGCCGACAGAGGGCGCTGAGTGCTGGGGCAGGTTTTAGTAGACTGCTGTTAAAGTAACCCTCTGTAGTATTTTTAGTTGAATGTAAAACCTTCAGAATCATTGTGACCCTCCGCTGAGCTGTGATGGGGGAATAGACTGCTGTCGTTGATGCTCTGGGCTCAGCACTAAAGACATCGCACTATGTAACGTCTGGAGGCGGGCTTTTTAGTGTGTTTGTGTGAGTGTGTGAGTGAGAGTGTGTGTGGTGTCCCAAGTGAAGGACCTGTCAGCGTTGTGGCTGAGCATTGCTGCTTTAAATATGACATATTCAGCCAGCCAGGATTTCTGACATCACAAACCTGTGGAGCCAATCAGGGCTTGGGCTACGTCTGGGGATGTTTATTCTTGGTGGTACCTTTTTAACGCTATCATTCTGAAGAGAGAGGAATAATAATCTGGATTTTTTTCTACAGAATGAAGAATAATCCAGATTATTTTAGTAGGGGGGTTATCCTTAATTCTGTAGAAAAATAAATCAGAATCATTTTTCCTTTGACTGAGTCAGTCTACGCTGGACATGATGAAACTGGTCAGTGTGTGTGTGTGTGTGTGTGTAGGTGATGTAACCCACTGCCTCCATGAAACTATTTTAGACTCAAGAACAATCTGGAACATTCTTGCTTCAACTGAAAGAATCAAAATATTCCTTCCTTCAAATGAAAATGAAATGAACTGAATTATTGTTATTTCTCTGGAATCAATCTGGAACATTATTCTGATTATTCCTTTTTTACTGAACCAGTCCAGAAAGGTCCACTTCTCTACTGAATCAATCTGGAATATTCTTCCATCCACTCAAATAATCCGGATTATATTTTTCTACAGAACGATTCTGGAACAATCTTCCTTCAACAGAAAGAGTCCAGAATATTCTTCATTCCATTAAAATAATCCAGATTCTTATTCCTTCGAATGAGTCACTCAGTGTGGGATCAGTTGCTGATCAGTGTGTGTGTGTGTGTGTGCGTGTGTGTGGTGTGTGCGTGTGTGTGGTGTGTGTGCGTTGACGGAGACACCGTCTCCCCCCTGGGTCTGTGATGGTAGCAGTTGATGATGTCACAGACCAGAGGTGGGGGCAGGGTTTAAAACAGCGGTGTGTGATGGAAGCAGTCCTGGGTTCAGTGTCCCACCCACCGTCCACGAATAGAAACATGATCAATAGGAACTGGATCAGTGTACAGCACATAATGGCTACTGTCCTACAGGGGACTCCATACAAACTCCCCACACACTCCACACACACTCCCCACCCCTCACCCACTCCACACTCCACACCCCACTCACTCCACACCCCACACCCAATTCACACACACTCCCCACTCCACACCCAATCCACACACACTCCCCACCCCTCACCCACTCCACACTCCACACCCCACTCACTCCACACCCACTCCACACCCCACTCACTCCACACCACACGCCCAATTCACACACACTCCACACACACTCCCCACCCCTCACCCACTCCACACTCCACTCACTCCACACCCACTCCACACCCCACTCATTCCACACCACATGCCCAATTCACACACACTCCACACCCAATCCACACACACTCCCCACCCCTCACCCACTCCACACTCCACACCCCACTCACTCCACACCCACTCCACACCCCACTCCCCACCCCTCACCCACTCCACACTCAATTCACACACACTCCCCACTCCACACCCAATCCACACACACTCCCCACCCCTCACCCACTCCACACCCCACACCCAATTCACACACACTCCCCACTCCACACCCAATCCACACACACTCCCCACCCCTCACCCACTCCACACCCCACTCCACACTCCACACCCCACTCACTCCACACCCCACTCACTCCACACCACACGCCCAATCCACACACACTCCCCACCCCTCACCCACTCCACACTCCACACCCCACTCATTCCACACCCACTCCACACCCCACTCATTCCACACCACATGCCCAATTCACACACACTCCACACCCAATCCACACACACTCCCCACACCTCACCCACTCCACACCCCACTCATTCCACACCACATGCCCAATTCACACACACTCCACACCCAATCCACACACACTCCCCACACCTCTCCCACTCCCCACCCCACTCACTCCACACCCCACACGCACTCCACACCCCACTCACTCCACACCCACTCCACACACACTCCCCACCCCTCACCCACTCCACACCCACACTCCCCACCCACTCACTTCCCATCCACTCCACAACTCCACACCCACTCACTTCCCATCCAGTCCACAACTCCACACCCCACTCCACACACACTCCACAGCCAATCCACACACACTCCTCACCCATCACCCACTCCATACTCACTCCACACCCCTCACCCACTCCACACTCCACACACACACCTCACCCCACCTGACACATCAGCACTCGGCAGGAAAACTCTGAGAGAGAGAGAGAGAGAGAGAGAGAGAGATAAGATTCTAAATAATGAATAATTTATAGCTAGCAGCACTGCTATCAACAAACATCTTTAATTTATACTCCCTCTCTCTCTCTTGTTCAGTCTCTCTCTCTCTCTCTCTCTCTCTCTGTTGACCCAACACAAGTCATGCTCTTCCTCTGAACAAGTCCAGATTCTTTTGGACCAGGGTGCGGGGGTCCAGCTGTTTTTCACACATCACTGAGCAATGAAGGGGATGATGGTGTAATAATCCAGCTGTGAATCCAGAGGAAGGGCAGGGGTAGATCTCAGGGTTAATGACCCCTCTGAGACCTCTCTGAGTGGACAGTGGACACCGGGCCTCGGGGGACGTCCGGTCTGAGGAGAGGAGAATGAGTGCGCTTCTCTAGTCTCTTTTCTCAGTCGCTGGTTCTGTGTGAAGCGAAGGGGGGACAGAGTCACTGGAACCTCCTCATGAGGGACGCGTGGTTACGTAACAGATGTCGCTTTGAACCAGTCAGATTACAAAACCTGCGGAGGTGGAGGGACAATAGAACGGGGGACTGTGTGTGTGTGTGTGTGTGCTCCCTGCACGAGAGGGAAAGGATTGAGAGTGATTTCTTAGAACATTTTAAGTCAGAATGCCCTCATTTAAATAACTCTGAACTGTAAATTCTAAATGCTAACATTGATAAATGAAATATTTAAAGTGAAATGCTGAATACTACGTTTTAAATACTGTCACGGCTGAGCAGGACAGACGAGGGAGGCACACGTAAACGCAAGGAATTGTATTAACACAGACAGAATCATAAAAAACACAGGTAATACAGACAGACTGAATAAAGACAAGACTAAAGCAAACAGGATTAAACAAAGACAGACAGGAAACAGCCATGAACCAGGATAGACACAGAGACACACATCTACATACACAAGGAGCCACCGAGGAACACAGCAAACGAAAGGACTATATTAACACAGAGCATTGACAAGGAACACCTGGGACTGATAACGAGAGGCAGGACACTGACGAGAGGGCGGAGCTAAGGCAGGACTAGGGCGGAGACAAGAACAACAAACAGAGCCATGTGCTAAATGAGCCCAAATACTAGTCTAAATACTGGACCTGAAGTATAAAAATCTAAAATAAATACTGAAATGTTAAAATGTAAATACTAAATAGTGAAATGTTAAAACTTAATACTAAATTTTATATTCTACATACAAGTGTAAATGGTAGCTAAATTAAAAATTTGATATGCTACTGAACTGTAAATAATAAAGGCTTTACTCAAATGTAAACAGTAAACACAAAATGGTTTATTCTCCTTAGTGAAATGTAAACAGTAAACACAAAGTGGTTTATTCTCCTTAGTGAAATGTAAACAGTAAACACAAAGTGGTTTATTCTCCTTAGTGAAATGTAAACAGTAAACACAAAGTGGTTTATTCTCCTTAGTGAAATGTAAACAGTAAACACAAAGTGGTTTATTCTCCTTAGTGAAATGTAAACGGTAAACACAAAGTGGTTTATTCTTCTTAGTGAAATGTAAACGGTAAACACAAAGTGATTTATACTCCTTAGTGAAATGTAAACGGTAAACACAAAGTGGTTTATTCTCCTTAGTGAAATGTAAACAGTAAACACAAAGTGATTTATACTCCTTAGTGAAATGTAAACGGTAAACACAAAGTGGTTTATTCTCCTTAGTGAAATGTAAACAGTAAACACAAAGTGGTTTATTCTCCTTAGTGAAATGTAAACAGTAAACACAAAGTGGTTTATTCTCCTTAGTGAAATGTAAACAGTAAACACAAAGTGGTTTATTCTCCTTAGTGAAATGTAAACAGTAAACACAAAGTGGTTTATTCTCCTTAGTGAAATGTAAACAGTAAACACAAAGTGATTTATACTCCTTAGTGAAATGTAAACAGTAAAAACAAAGTGGTTTATTCTCCTTAGTGAAATGTAAACAGTAAACACAAAGTGGTTTATTCTCCTTAGTGAAATGTAAACAGTAAACACAAAGTGGTTTATTCTCCTTAGTGAAATGTAAACAGTAAAAACAAAGTGGTTTATTCTCCTTAGTGAAATGTAAACAGTAAACACAAAGTGGTTTATTCTCCTTAGTGAAATGTAAACAGTAAACACAAAATGGTTTATTCTCCTTAGTGAAATGTAAACAGTAAACACAAAGTGGTTTATTCTCCTTAGTGAAATGTAAACAGTAAACACAAAGTGGTTTATTCTCCTTAGTGAAATGTAAACAGTAAACACAAAGTGGTTTATTCTCCTTAGTGAAATGTAAACAGTAAACACAAAGTGGTTTATTCTCCTTAGTGAAATGTAAACGGTAAACACAAAGTGGTTTATTCTCCTTAGTGAAATGTAAACAGTAAACACAAAGTGGTTTATTCTCCTTAATGAAATGTAAACAGTAAACACAAAGTGGTTTATTCTCCTTAGTGAAATGTAAACAGTAAAGACAAAGTGGTTTATTCTCCTTAGTGAAATGTAAACAGTAAACACAAAGTGGTTTATTCTCCTTAGTGAAATGTAAACAGTAAACACAAAGTGGTTTATTCTCCTTAGTGAAATGTAAACAGTAAAGACAAAGTGGTTTATTCTCCTTAGTGAAATGTAAACAGTAAACCTTTGTGCTTTCTGCGTGTGACACTGTGTCAGCGTGAGAGTGGGACGTGACAGTCTTGATGGACACCCGGACGCTCCGATCAGACACTCCCCTGTTTTAGGTGAAGTCTCAAGCTGTTCTCTGATTGGTCCGTTTGGGGTGTAGACGCACAGAAGGCTTCATGGCACAATGCAACACTACATTTAAACTTGCTTTCTGTTAGGACACAGTGTGTGTGTGTGTGTGTGTGTCTTCCCTGTCCTTGTGTCTATAATCAGGGACATATTGATTGTGCTCCTTCAGCAGAACCCTGCCCCCCCCTGGCGTCCCCAGAGAGAGATTCTCCAGGAAGCTTCAGCAGGTCTACACTACATGGCCAAAAGTTTGTGGACAACTGTCTTTGGTCAGTTGTTGGACCGGACCATGGTTAAGGTGTGACTCCATGGTCCTGTCCTGTCACAGTCCTCTCCCTGCAGGACCCTTCTGGAGGAATGGCGTTCTTCAAGGAAGTGTGTGAGAGGGCGGAGAACCACATCTCCAGCATGTTCCAGCTGTGCAGAGTCACAAAGAGCACATCTGCTCTCTCCGGTGGAAACATGAGGAATGTAGGCCGTCAGTCTCTGAAGGACTGGTGACTATAGAGTGTGTGTGTGTGTGTGTGTGTGTGAGTGTGTGAGACAGAGAGGGAGCAGATGCTGGACTGTTCGCATCACTGCTTGTGTGTGTAATTGTTGATGGTCGCCTGCAGTTAGTGTGTTATACGCTGTCTCTAGTCACGACCTATAATTACAGCAATTACAACAAACACTGTGTGTGTGTGTGAGTGTGTGTGTGTTTTAAATGGGGCATCACTCATAAAGCCCACCGGTCAGTGTCCTTTCCCCACGTCCCTCCAGCAAAACAACTCCTCCTCACTCATCTTCCATCTCTCCCTCTTTCTGCTTTCTCTCTGAGTGTGATGTAACAGCAGGGAAAGCGAAGGGTCTCCTCACACACAAACACACAATAATGGGGGAGATGGTGCGAGAAATGTGGAGCGAGAGACTGATAGAAAGAGCAGGGGAAGAGTGGGAGAAATGTAAAGAAGGTTTTCTTTGAGGCTCTGTTTTGTTATGAAGCAGATCTGAACAGACATTGAACTCCACAGACGCCCGGTTCCATTCACTTCCACTGGGTACAGTTGTGAACTGTGTGTTGTAGAGATAGGAGACAAGGAAATGTGAACCTTAATATTCTTAACATACAGCGCACCACGTGAGCTTACAGGCAACAGTCGATAAAACATTATCCTCCAGGAGTCTGTTCACTCTCAGACCAGGGGTCAGATTATTTACCTGTAAACAGTGGGGGAAAAGACTGAGACGGAGGAGTACGGGGCTTGTGTCTGTCGTCTCTTACACACTACAACAACACAGCAGTGAAATAAGACGATGACTGAACTCACTCAGATTCAGACTGAAGAGCAGAGACACGCAGTAGAGTCTGACGCTAACAGTTTTCCATTGGATCCTATGGTGAAAATGCTAATGTGGCTAACAGAGGATAACTGTCTTTTCCTCCTCATCATACTCCACTGTTGTTAAAAAAAGCATCACCTGACAGCAGTCTTAAGTAGAGGCCATTTTGACCAGCATGGCTGGTAGCTGGGTATGTGTTGGTCAGCAACCCCCTAATCTCACACACACACACACACACACACACACACGCTGTGGCTGCAGATGGTCCCACTTTGAAAGGACAGACTTTACTTGGTCAAATCAAGGCACTGAGGAAAGAGAGAACGCGACCCCTCGGTCGATCTGTGGGTCTTTCTTGGGGTGGGGGGTGAGGCACTGATGACCAGTTAATGTCCAGTAAGAACACCGATAGATGGATGGATAGGTGGCATATTACACATCTCTATTTTCTTTCTCCAGGTTTCTGTTGCTATGGAAACTAGCCCCAGTTTCCTCCTTCCCTTTCCTCTCATGCAGGGAGCACACACACACACACTATTCCCATGATATCACGCTGTAGGTGTAAACAAACTGTTATTTATATACACTGTAGTCCATCTGTTGCTCTGCATACTTTGTTACCCTCTCCTGCTGTTCTCCAGCGCTCAGGACCCCCACAGAGCAGGTGTGATGTGGTGGTGGATCATTCTCAGCGCTGCAGTGACACTGACGTGGTGGTGGTGTGTTAGTGTGTGTTGTGCTGGTGTAGAGTGGATCAGACACAGCAGTGCTGCTGGAGTTTTTAAACCCCTCAGTGTCTGGACCGAGAACAGTCCACCGACCAAAAACATCCAGCCGACAGCGTCCTGTGTCACTGATGAAGGACTAGAGGACGAGCGACACACACTGTGCAGCGACAGATGAGCTACCGTCTCTGACTCTACATCTACAAGGTGGACCAATGAGGGAGGAGTGTCTCACAGAGTGGACACAGGGTTTAATCGTGTGTGTGTGTGTGTGTGTGTGTTTTGTTTCTCTTACAGAAAGTTAGTGAGAAGGTGGGTGGAGCGGAAGGCACCAAACTAGACGATGACTTCAAGGAGATGGAGAAGGTACGGTGAGGGACGTGTTCGGTCCCAGACCATGATGTCTGTGCTGTATTACTGTGGTCTGAGGTGGACTGGTCCAGTGACTAAGTCGAGTCCTGGCTGAGAAACTGGACCTAAACGTGTGAAAACATCATCCACATCGCTGAGAGATTTTTCTTGTGTGTGTGTGTGTGTGTGTAGAAAGTGGACACCACTAGCAGGGCGGTGCTGGACATCATGACCAAAACTACAGAATATCTGCAACCAAACCCAGGTTAGTGTGTGTGTGTTTTAACATTTAACTGTGTAGTGTTTGTTGTGTGGTGTTTGTTGTTGGTATGTTTGCTGTTATGTGTGTTTTTTGTGTGGTGACTGTTGTTCTGTGTGTTTGTTGTGTGGAGTATGTTGTTCTGTGGTGTTTGTTGTTGGTATGTTTGCTGTTATGTGTGTTTGTTGTGTGGAGTCTGTTGTTCTGTGGTGTTTGTTGTTGGTATGTTTGCTGTTATGTGTGTTTTTTGTGTGGTGACTGTTGTTCTGTGTGTTTGTTGTGTGGAGTATGTTGTTCTGTGGTGTTTGTTGTTGGTATGTTTGCTGTTATGTGTGTTTGTTGTGTGGAGTCTGTTGTTCTGTGGTGTTTGTTGTTGGTATGTTTGCTGTTATGTGCGTTTGTTGTGTGGTGTTTGTTGTTCTGTGGGTTTTTGTGTGGTGTTTGTTGTTCTGTGGTGTTTTCTGTTGGTATGTTTGTTGTTATGTGTGATTTTTCTGTGGTGTTTTCTGTTGGTATGTTTGTTGTTCTGTGGGTTTGTTGTGTGGTGTTTGTTGTTGGTATGTTTGTTCTGTGGTTTTGTTGTGTGGTGTTTGTTGTTGGTATGTTTGTTGTTCTGTGGTTTTGTTGTGTGGTGTTTGTTGTTCTGTGGGTTTGTTGTGTGGTGTTTGTTGTTGGTATGTTTGTTCTGTGGGTTTGTTGTGTGGTGTTTGTTGTTATGTGGGCTTGTTGTGTGGTGTTTGTTGTTGGTATGTTTGTTCTGTGGTTTTGTTGTGTGGTGTTTGTTGTTGGTATGTTTGTTGTGTGGTGTTTGTTGTTGGTATGTTTGTTGTTCTGTGGGTTTGTTGTGTGGTGTTTGTTGTTGGTATGTTTGTTCTGTGGGTTTGTTGTGTGGTGTTTGTTGTTTTGTGGGCTTGTTGTGTGGTGTTTGTTTTGGTGTGTTTGTTCTGTGGTTTTGTTGTGTGGTGTTTGTTGTTCTGTGGGTTTGTTGTGTGGTGTTTGTTGTTGGTATGTTTGTTCTGTGGGTTTGTTGTGTGGTGTTTGTTGTTATGTGGGCTTGTTGTGTGGTGTTTGTTGTTCTGTGGGTTTGTTGTGTGGTGTTTGTTGTTGGTATGTTTGTTCTGTGGGTTTGTTGTGTGGTGTTTGTTGTTATGTGGGCTTGTTGTGTGGTGTTTGTTCTGTGGGTTTGTTGTGTGGTGTTTGTTGTTATGTGGGCTTGTTGTGTGGTGTTTGTTGTTCTGTGGGTTTGTTGTGTGGTGTTTGTTGTTGGTATGTTTGTTCTGTGGGTTTGCTGTGTGGTGTTTGTTGTTATGTGGGTTCGTTGTATGGTGTTTGTTGTTATGTGTGTTTGTTGTGTGGTGTTTGTTGTTATGTGGGTTTGTTGTATGGTGTTTGTTGTTCTGTTGGTTTGTTGTGTGGTGTTTGTGGCGTGCTGCGTCTCATGTTAATTACCTGTTTGTAACTCACTCTCTCACATTTAGCAGACTGACTCTTCTCCACAAGGGGACGCTGCTAACACTAATGTTTATATGTTAACAGTCACATAAATAACACTTTGTCCTTGTTCCATGTGTGTCTGTGTCTGTGTGTAGCGTCCAGGGCGAAGCTCAGTATGATTAATACGATGTCAAAGATCCGTGGTCAGGAGAAGGGGCCGGGATACCCACAGGCAGAGAGCGTCCTCGGAGACGCCATGCAGAAATTCGGCCGTGAACTCGGGGAGGAGTCCAGCTTTGGTAACACATCCTCACACACACACACAAAAAACTCTTCCTGTCTCTCTCTCTCTCTGTGTCTCTTTCTCTCTCACTCTTCTTCTGTCTCTCTCTCCGTTTCTGTCTCTTTCTCACTCTGTCCCTGTCTCTCTCTCAGGTCTGGCTCTGATCGATGCGGGCGAGGCAATGCGGGAGTTGGGGGAGGTGAAGGACGCGTTGGATATGGAGGTCAAACAGAACTTCATCGACCCTCTGCAGAACCTGCACGACAAAGACATCAAGGAGATCCAGGTAAGATACGCACACTGGTATAACTCATGCACACCTACACCTGAACCTGCACATCTGCACCTACACCTGCATACCTATACACCTGAACCTGCATACCTGCACATCTGCACCTACACCTGCACCTGCATACCTAAACACCTGCACCTGCATATCTAAACACCTGCACCTGCACATCTGCACCTACACCTGCATACCTATACACCTGAACTTGCATACCTGCACATCTGCACCTACACCTGCACCTGCATACCTAAACACTTGCACCTGCATACCTAAACACCTGCACCTGCACATCTGCACCTACACCTGCATACCTAAACACCTGCACCTGCATACCTGCACATCTGCACCTACACCTGCATACCTATACACCTGAACCTGCATACCTGCACATCTGCACCTACACCTGCATACCTAAACACCTGCACCTGCATACCTACACCTGCACCTGCACACCTGCACCTGCATACCTGCACCTACACCTGCATACCTAAACACCTGCATACCTGCACCTGCATACCTAAACACCTGCATACCTGCATACCTAAACACCTGCATACCTACACCTGCACCTGCATACCTAAACACCTGCATACCTGCATACCTAAACACCTGCATACCTGCACCTACACCTGCACCTGCATACCTGCACCTACACTTGCATACCTATACACCTGCATACCTGCACCTACACCTGCACCTGCATACCTAAACACCTGCATACCTGCACCTACACTTGCATACCTATACACCTGCACCTACACATGCATACCTATACACCTGCACCTACACTTGCATACCTGCACACCTGCACACTTGCATATCTATACACCTGCATACCTACAGCTGCACACCTGCACACTTGCATACCTGCACCTGCACACACACTTGCATACCTACACTTGCACCTGCACACCTGCACCTACACCAACACCAGCATCTGCATACCTGCACAACAATACCTGCATACCTACACTTACACCTGCATACCTGCACACCTACACCTGCATACCCACACACCTACACCTGCATACTTGCACACCTTCACCTACACCTGTATACCTGTGAACCTGCACCAACACCTGCATACCTGCACACCTGCACCTACACCTACACCTGCATCTGCATCTGCATACCTGCACAACAATACCTGCATACCTACACTTACACCTGCATACCTGCACACCTACACCTGCATACCTGCACACCTACACCTGCATACTTGCACACCTTCACCTACACCTGTATACCTGTGAACCTGCACCAACACCTGCATACTTGCACACCTACACCTGCATACTTGCATACCTACACCTGCATACTTGCACACCTACACCAACACCTATATGCCTGCACCTACACCTGCATACCTGCACACATACACCTGCATACCTGCACACCTATACCAGCATACCTGCACATCTACACCTATGTTTACACACCTACACCTGAACACATACATATACACACATACAGCTGCACACATGCCTGCACACCTACACCTGGTCCTCCAGGTTAGAGTTCCCTCTCATAAGACAGGTCTAGTTCCCTTGTGAATTTCAGAGTTGCTCTGGGCACAGGGGCTGTATCTATGGTGTGGTGTCGTAGGTAACAGCACAGCTCTCCATAGAGTAGGTTAGTGTTCGATTCCCAGCTCTGGCAGCGATACCACTATCAATACAAGTCCCTGGGCAGGACTCCTAACACTACTTTACCCTCATCAGCACCAGGATCTGAGGGATGAGAGCATCGGATACATGCTGTTATTGTGTGTGTGTGTGTGTGTGTGTGTGTGTGTGTGTGTGTGTCTCCAGCACCACCTGAAGAAGATGGAGGGCAGGCGTTTGGATTTTGACTATAAGAAGAAGCGCCAGGGGAAAGTGACAGATGACGAGATCAAGCAGGCGCTGGAGAAGTTTGACGAGTCCAAAGAGATCGCAGAGCAGAGCATGTTCAACCTGCTGGAGAGCGATGTAGGATCTCCCTCCTTCATCTGTCTCTCCTCTCATCCCTCTCTTCTCACTCTCTCTTGATTTACATCCCTCTCATGTCTCTCATGACCCTTATTCCACTCTTCTCTCTGTTCACATTCTCCCTCCTTCATTTTTTCTCTGAAATTTTTTCTTTCTTCTCTCTCTCCCTCCCTCTGTAATCTTCTGTCTTTTCTCACTCCAAATAATGCCTCTCATTCTCTCTCTCTCTCTCTCTCTCTCTCTCTCTCTCTTTCTTTCTCTCTCTCTCTCTTTCTTTCTCTCACTCTGTCTCTTTCTATATTTTCTCTCACTCTGAGTTCTCCCTTTTCTTCCCTTTCCATCTCTCTCTCAAACTCACACTCTCTGTTTAGTGATAACTGATTTACATTTGTTCGTGTGTGTGTATGTGTGTGTGTGTGTGTGTGTGTGTGCAGATAGAGCAGGTGAGTCAGCTGGCGGCGCTGGTGAAGGCTCAGCTGGAGTATCACAGACAGGCCGCCGACATTCTCCAGCAGCTCTCCAGCAAGATGGAGGACAGGTACGTCAACTACAACTCCCACAATGCACCTGTGCTCTCTGACAAAATCACAACTACAACTCCCACAATGCACCTGTGCTCTCTGACAAAATCACAACTACAACTCCCACAATGCACCTGTACTTTTCTCCTCCTGATTACCGTCCTCATATGGGTCCGCTGACCTTGTGGAGTGACTGTGATTGGAGAATTAGAGGTGTGTCTGTGTGTTTACACTGAGTGTGTGTGTGTGTGTGTGTTTACACTGTGTGTGTGTGTGTCTGTGTGTGTTTACACTGTGTGTGTGTGTGTTGCAGGATAAAGGAGGCGTCCTGTAAACCCAGGAAGGAATTCATCCCTAAACCCCGCATGGAGCTGCAGTTACCCAGTGAAAACCACAATGGAGGAATACACACAGCTAAATCACCTGCACGATCTCCAGGTACACACACACACACACACACACACACACACTGCTCACAGAGTCATATATAAGCTGATGGAATGAATAGATAGAGATAAAAAGGCAGGTCAATCAGGTTTATTATCATCTCTCTGTTCTCTCTCTCCATCTCTCTATACTCTCTCTCTCTCCATCTCTCTGTTCTCTCTCTCTATCTCTCTCTCTCTTTCTCTCTCCTATCTCTCTCTCTCTCCATCTCTCTGTACACTCTCTCTCTCTCTCTCTCTCCATCTCTCTATCTCTCTCTCTGTGTTCTCTCTCCATCTCTGTTCTCTCTCTCTATCTCTCTCTCTCTTTCTCTCTCTCTCTCTCTCTCTCTCCATCTCTCTATCTCTCTCTGTGTTCTCTCCATCTCTCTGTTCTCTCTCTCTATCTCTCTCTCTCCATCTCTCTGTACTCTCTCTCTCCATCTCTCTGTACTCTCTCTCTCTCTCTTTGTGTTCTCTCTCCATCTCTCTGTTCTCTCTCTCTCTCTCTGTTTCTCTCTCTCTCTCTGTTCTCTCTCTCTCTCTCTCTCTCTGTCTCCTGTTCTCTCTCTCTCTCTCTCTCTCTGTGTCCCTCTCTCTCTCTCTCCCCCCCTCTCTCTCTCTCTCTCTCTCTCTGTTCTCTCTCTCTGTCTCTCTCTCTCTCTCTCTCTCTCTCTCACTCTCTCTCTCTCCATCTCTCTATCTCTCTCTGTGTTCTCTCTCCATCTCTCTGTTCTCTCTCTCTATCTCTCTCTCTCCATCTCTCTGTACTCTCTCTCTCCATCTCTCTGTACTCTCTCTCTCTCTCTCTGTGTTCTCTCTCCATCTCTCTGTTCTCTCTCTCTCTCTCTCTCTGTTCTCTCTCTCTCTCTCTCTCTCTCTCTCTGTCTCTCTCTCTCTCTCTGTCTCTCTCTCTCTGTCCCTCTCTCTCTCTCTCTCTCTCTCTCTCTCTCTCTCTCTCTCTCTCTCTCCTCTCTCTCTCTCAGCTCCTCTGGATCAGCCGTGCTGCCGCGCTCTGTACGACTTCGAGCCGGAGAACGAGGGCGAGCTGGGCTTTAAGGAGGGTGACATCATCACTCTGACCAATCAGATCGACGACAACTGGTACGAGGGCATGATCCACGGCAGTCGGGCTTCTTCCCATCAACTACGTGGACATCCTGGTGCCTCTGCCCCACTAGAGCCCCCGCCCCCCTCCGACCCCCCGCTGCCTTCGCTGTGCGTCTGTGCTACTCTTTCACTGCGTTTCCGTGGAGAGGGGCAGGAGGAGGAGGAGGAGGAAGGGGACCAGTATAACGTCACTCTCTGAAGTGTCTGTGTGCCCGTGCAGTGTTCCGTTTAGAAGCTCAGGTGGTCTGTGTGTGTGTAGATGTGCATACAGATGTGTATAAGCAAACATCTGTCCATCTTTCTGAAACTCTAACTGGGTTCTCGCTTCAGTTCCTTCCTTGGCTCTTCTCGCTTGGTTTCCTTTGGAGAAGTGTTCGTCTGGAGGAATGCTGCCCTTGCTTTCACTGCCCCCCGTGGGCCCCCTGTGTCCGGCGAAGAGGTCCAGCCCGAGTCTTCGCCCGCCCCCATGGCTTTCAGCTTCCTTTATCCTGGAATCCATCACACCGTGCACTTTTCTCATGGCGCTTTGAGTCCCTCTGCATGCGCAGCTGTAGCAGTCCTGACCTGGGACCACGTCACACTCTGTTGTTTTGGTTGCCCCTTTTTAAAGCCGGAAGATAACTCCCCCTAGAATTCCAGAGATCCTCCAGCTCTTCCAGTTCCAGATACAGCTTTGTAGGAAGCTACTACTCTACCAGCACTGACGAAGGATTACGATAGCTACAGTTTCACTGGCTGATCATTTACAGTGGTTTGTGTACAGCGGTACAACCGTGAGTCAAGGAACCGTGGAGCTGCACCCCTCGGCTCACTTCAGGCATCTCCATTCAGAATGTTCTGGGTGTTCTAGCTAACACTACTGTCACGCTGCTTACAAAACCCCTTTTCTAGAAAAGCTAGGACACTTTCTAATGCAGTTGAAATACATTTTAAAATCTTAATTAACTCATACATTTAACACGAACAAAAAATTATATTTTTTAATTATGACCTCAATGCTATTTTTTAAATACAAGCAAAGTTTGAAACTTTAACACACTCAAAAAAAGTGTGGACAATGGTGTCTTCACCACTGTGTCACATCACATTTTGATTTTAATTGTTTGGGAACTGAGGATTACCAGCTACAAGGCACACTGCAGAATGAGGCCTGACGTTTTCCTGCTGAAATAACCGTGGAGTTTCCAGAACAGACGCCACCTTGGTGGCAGCATACGTGTCTCCAAAATACCAATAAAAGCCTTTGCATCAGTGGTGAACTTTTTTGTCTTTGGCACGTTGAATTCAACGTCTGTTGTTCCCAAAAATGAAGAATGAATCATCGACTCGTCTGACCACAGAAGTTTCCACTGTTTTTTTTTTGCCATTCTTTCTGCTCTGAATGAATACATGGCTTCCTCTCTCTGCACAATACAGCTTCAGGTTGCATTTCTTGATGCAGCAGGGGACCATGTCCATCAAAGAAAAATGTTTTATTTGTACTTTCATATGATCAAGGGATTTTTAAAAAACAGTTTTATGTTTTGTTCTATTTTTAGAAAGTGTCCCAACTTTTCTGTGAATGGGGTTCGTATTTAAACTGGAGAAAGAGTCAGTGATGTTCTGAGAAGACTTGGGCGATATTGATTCGTCTTTGGTCACAGTTTACCACTTTAAACACCCTGATTTAATCATTGAAAAAAGATAAAACACAAACATTGAAACCAAAAGCCACAGAGGGGACCATTAGTCGTCTTTTCAGGAGGACGAGACATTCTTGAAAACGCTGTGGGTGCAGATGCTGTCGAAATTTTCCAGATACGCGTGTTCACCGCGCTCAATCTTCATCATTCCATACTTAACAAGAGGCACTGTTTTTGCACAAGACTCTGCTTTATGTTTTTTAGCTGTCGTTGGCCACAGTTTTCACTCTAAACTGCTCGTTCACTCACTCACCCCTCATCTTCTCCACTCTCTCACTCTCTCTCATGGGGCGGGTCTTTGCCTGCTCTCACCCAGTCAGAGTCCATGAAAGAGGGAACCAGACCAATGAAACACAGACACCTTCCAACCTGAAACTGACCCGTTCAAAAGCCACACGTTACAGTGTAATAATCGGAAACAACGCCAATGGCGACCGTATCAGTCCCGACCGCACAAGCCTGGTTCTGACGGCAAAATATGGAACACCACCCTGACTCCTGTGGATCCACTTCTCCCGCGCTGGTCTACGATGTCCGCTGATGTCACAGGCTGGTCCTGGGCCAGTGATAAATGGCGCCAGTGAGAAAGAGAACAGCTTTGCTCCAGTTCTCAGTGCAGTGACTCAGCTCCGCTGTCTTTAATGTGGTGACTCACTCGGTGTTTACTTACGACTCGCCGTTTTCATCAAACAGATAAGAACACTTAGCTCTGGAGAGGGTCAATAACGTATTACTGGAAAGGGATCAGGCCACAGTGCAATAATGTTCCTGTGTGTGTGTGTGTGTACACAGTGTTAGGTCGTGCTTCAGCGCTGTTGCGTTCACTCACTCGCTGTCTGGTGTGTTATAGAAGTGTTCTGATCTGTGATCCCACTGATGTTTAACACGGTTGTCTCTCGCAGATCGTGGTGACCCCTAACTGACCCGTGGCCCTGGACTGAGCTGGACATTCACCGGTGCGTTAGTGATGTCAGGGTTGAAGCCCATCCCTCACTCACAACGTTTACACTCGCTCACGTTAGGAACTGAACCCTGAAAACGTACGGCTCAGTGATGATTCGCATCAAAGACACTAGAGACTCTTAGGGTTTCACTGAGGGGTTCCCTGTGTATGACACTCCCTGATCACCCCGCGCACATCAACACTAGAACCAGGCTCACGAGTCCTGACCAATGAGGAAGGCCCGAGGTGGATGCGCTAACAGCTCGGCCCCGCAGTCGACAGATTGGCTTAAACTGAGCAATAACAATCACGCGTTCAGCAGAGTTCAGAAACGACAGACGCAGTAGTCCAGTTATTTCCATCGTTTCCTCCCCGTGACTGCCCCTCTCACCGCTGTTCTCCGGCCTGTGACCTCACACTTGCCCAAATCCCTTCTCTCAGCAGAAGCTCCATCTGGAGACGTGAGATTCTGCCACGACTTTGTAACGCCTTCAGGTTCCTACGGTCTACACTTTAACGCTGAGTGACCAAACGCAGCTTCAGCGTCTTCTGACGTGCCCTACCTCTCCTCCCCGCGGTGGCACTTAGAGCCCGAGGAGATTCTGCTCGTTTCCTGCCAAACTCCCTCTTCTCTATCGCTTTAATCCAGTTCACGTCCCGCTGCAGACGACAGGGTTTTACAGGTCTCTCTGTGACTGACATTCCAGGTGTAGGTGCAGATAACATTCCAAGGCATGCACAGTGTGTGTGTGTGTGTCTGTATGAATCAGTATATACGCTCAGTGTGGATGGACCCAGTCTAGATGATGTGGGTCTGTAATGTGTGTATAATGTGATTACGGTGTTGAACACTGCAGGTGGCGACTGGAGCCGTACACGAAGAACGTGGAGAGTGTTGTATTATTATTATTGTTATTGTTGTTGTTGTTGTTATTGTTGTTGTTATTGTTATTATTAAGGGACTCTTTCCGTTCTGGACCCGAGACCTCGCCCGTCTGAGAGGTGACTCTGCTTCAGCTCGCCCGTGGGACGTCTGTGGGGTGTCTCAGTCCTTCCCTGGTGTGACTCCCTGTGTTTATTTGGGACTGTTTGTTTGGGTCGTGGTCTTTAAAGACTGAGCCCAGGTTCGCATGCTGTGACCGCTGCACCTCCCTTCTTCTGAGCAGCCTCCAGCCGTCGCTGAAATGCCAGGGGACGAGCCACAAATACAGTCGTGTGTAAAAGCTTGGCACCTCAGGAAAAGTCCAGGGTTCTCTTTCTTCACACAGAACACACCTGAGCACCCTCTAATGCACAGTGTGTGTGTTTACTGAGTGCAGATGTGACGTCACCTGTTATTTATTGTTGCTTTTGTAATAATTCACTGCCAGTTATTGGACATATGTGTTTAAAGTCGGTGATATTTAACAGAAACATTAATATAAGCAGAGGAGTCCACACTTTCACACACACGGCTGTACCGGAGAACTCCACTGCATGTATTTTATAAACCCTGGGTGTTTCTGCTTGAACCTGCTGTTGAACTGTCTCTGCAGACCTCGTAGAAGCTGATTTTGCATCACACTGCTGTGTATTTATATTATAATAATTTAAAATAGTCTTCTCTGTCCTGTTAGCTGCACCGTTAGCATGCGGCTAGTGCTTAGCTTCCCCGGGTCAGTTGCTGTGGCGTATCTCCTCAGTAACACTGCAGTGCTAACGTTAGCACGGTGCTAGCAGCCAGTGTGCTCCGCTAATTCATCTTTAATGGGGCTATCCCTGTCAGATTAGCATCGCTAAAGCCTACAGTCTCTCAGTTTACGCCACTGTGCAGTTCCTGCGGCTGTTTGAGAGTTCAGAGTAGTGTTTAAACCGTGTTGAACGAGCTCAAAGATACACCACACTCCCTCCAACAATAAAATAATCACCGATAAAGCAATAACTCATGTAGCGGTGAGCTAATCACACGCTAAACCTGTGACAGGGGCGAGCTAGACGGTTACAACGAGAGATTTCACTCCTCGCCACTTCAGGAAAAAGTGAACGAGATTATAAACATCAGTGTTCAGTTTCAGATGTTTATTAACTGTGGAATTTGTGATAGTTAACAGTAATCATTCATTTAAATAAAAATGATGAATTAATGTGCCCGTGACCCACAGACCTAGCTGTGTTTAATCTGACTGTTCAGTATCAACACAGCAGCTACATAGTCATTCTCTGAGTTTAGGTCGACATTTCAAGTGACAAATTGAAAATGAATGTGGATTTAATTGTGTTTATTTCTGCTGTTCAACACTTTATTTTATTAAAGTAACATTAGGTATGA
>NC_089804.1:1722555-1724439 GCF_029633855.1 Hoplias malabaricus | reverse complement strand
ACACACTCTATCAGATTCTGTGTAATAAATGTTTTAGTCCTGTTTTCATATCTGAGTTACTACTTAGAAAACTGAATTAAAACTCACCTACTGCACCTTTAATCTTTTAAAAAAAGACAAATAATGACCAAACCATGTACAAAATAAACACTGTTTCTGTCTTAGTTTACTGTTTAACGACAGTGTGAAGGTGATGAGGGTCTGGGGGCACACTGGAAGTAAACATTTATATAATATCCAGAGTTACTGGAGAAAGAAGAACGGCACGTGTACAGCGCCCTCTGCTGACCACATCAGAGAAAGAGCAGGTTTCGGCTCTTATTGTTGGTTACAGCCGTAATCCTGACTCTCTGGTGTGTCTGATCCAGTCGTTCCAGCACAACACACCCCTCAGAGCAGGTAGGATGCAGACGGTGGACGGTTCTCAGTCCAGGAGGTGACCCGGAGTGATTTAGAACTCCAGCGGCGCCGCTGTTTCTGATCCACGGGTAACAGAACCACATCAGTGTAACTGCAGCGCTGAGAACGATCCACCACCGAATCAGCCCCGCTCTGTGGGGGCTCTGACCGGTGAAGGACGGGGGTGAAAGGGGGCAGACGCAGGGGCAAGTGTTATCCCGCAGGGCGGCGCTGTGGAGCCTGGAGACTCCGGTTCAAAGCGCCGCGGTCCTCCTTTGTGCCCGACCTGGTGAGCGGTGAGCGGCGGAGGGAACCACAGCAGAAATGGACATGAAGAAACGGATCTACCTGGAGCTGCGGAACCGGACTCCTTCAGACGTGAGTGGGGCGGGCTGAGAGCCGGGGTCCGGCGCGGTCCGGGCGGGTAGAGGAGCCGCCGTGGAGCCGCTTGTAGAGGACACCGCGTGGTGCGGGTCCCCGGCTTCTGAAGGCGCCCTCTCGGCCCTTTCACTTCATTCCTCCGCGAGTAATCTCACCCTCGCCCCGGGTTCTGGAGTGTACCGCCTGTAACTCGCGGGGTACTGGGTCAGAACCGAGGCAGGGGTCTGTCGTTCTTGTAATTGTCCCGTTCCTCCTTAAGCGGTACAGCGCCTTTAGGAACTGCCTACTCTACATTTAAGGTGGAACGGACAATTCGAGGAGCCTGACGTCAGCTTAAAAGACATTAAAGTCTATAAAGTTCGCCCACGCGTCTGTGGAGTTCGTACAGATTTTTAAACGCCGTTTTTGGGCCGTAAAAGTGTGAAGGAAGCGGTTTTGAACCCGCCTTGTGTTTCCCGCCATGACGGGGGACCCGTCTCTGCGGCGGTTTGATTCCGTTAACGGTCGTTTTGAGACTGTAACGGAGCTTTAACGCTGTTCTTCTGCATTAAAAGCGTTTAAACCGTGTATTTGTTGGGGTTTCAGCAGCAGCTCTAAACCCACACCACGAGGCGGAGTCCTCTCACTCGGACTCTCCCCGGTCCACCTTAAATAGCGCTGCTGCTCCAGCGGCGCCAAAGTGGAAACACTGCAGCATTTAAGGTGGAAAGGGAGCATTAAAAATAAAGGGAGCTAATTTCAGCGTTGATTTTAACGCTGTGTCCCGGGTTTTAAGGTGGAACTATTGTAAAGTAGACGGTTATTTTGCAGTTTCACTTTATCATTTACACTTAATTCTATATATGATTTAAAATCACCCTCGTTGTGTTTTGTTCCTCTGTCTTTGTCTATTTTTCTCTCTCTATCTCTCTCTCCCTCTCTCTCTCTCTTCCTCTTCTGTTGATTTAGTTTTAAAGGGCTCATACCCCTTGTTTATTATTAATTTGTGACGTAACAAACGGAGAGTATATCCATATCTGCTGGTTCTGCCCCGAGTGGTTTAAGGTGGACGTGGGGTGTCTGATCTGCCCTGACTGAACGACCCGACCCTCGGTGTGTGACCCG
>NC_089804.1:1685055-1717555 GCF_029633855.1 Hoplias malabaricus | reverse complement strand
CTAGTTCAGTATGGGTTCAGTAGTTCAAAAGTGGTTCAGTCTGGTTCAGTTGTAGTTCAGTCTGGTTCAGTAGTTCAATAGTGGTTCAGTCTGGTTCAGTAGTTCAATAGTGGTTCAGTCTGTTTCAGTAGTAGTTCAATAGTGGTTCAGTCTGGTTCAGTAGTTCAGTAGTGGTTCAGTCTGGTTCAGTAGTTCAAAAGTGGTTCAGTAGTGGTTCAGTCTGGTTCAGTAGTTCAATAGTGGTTCAGTCTGGTTCAGTAGTAGTTCAATAGTGGTTCAGTAGTAGTTCAGTCTGGGTTCAGGGGTTCAGTAGTGGTTCAGTAGTTCAAAAGTGGTTCAGTCTGGTTCAGTAGTTCAAAAGTGGTTCAGTAGTAGTTCAGTCTGGTTCAGTAGTTCAATAGTGGTTCAGTAGTTCAGTAGTGGTTCAGTCTGGTTCAGTAGTTCAATAGTGGTTCAGTAGTAGTTCAGTCTGGTTCAGTAGTTCAATAGTGGTTCAGTCTGGTTCAGTAGTAGTTCAATAGTGGTTCAGTCTGGTTCAGTAATTCAATAGTGGTTCAGTAGTAGTTCAGTCTGGGTTCAGGAGTTCAATAGTGGTTCAGTTTGGCTCAGTAGTTCAATAGTGGTTCTGTAGTTCAATAGTAGTTCAGTCTGGTTCAGTAGTTCAATGGTGGTTCAGTGGTTCAATAGTGGTTCAGTCTGGTTCAATGGTGGTTCAGTGGTTCAATAGTAGTTCAGTCTGGTTTAGTAGTTCAATAGTGGTTCAGTTTGGTTCAGTAATTCAATAGTGGTTTAGTAGTAGTTCAGTCTGGGTTCAGTAGTTCAATAGTGGTTCAGTAGTTTTTCAATAGTGGTTCAGTCTGGTTCAGTAGTAGTTCAATAGTGGTTCAGTCTGGTTCAGTAATTCAATAGTGGTTCAGTAGTAGTTCAGTCTGGGTTCAGGAGTTCAATAGTGGTTCAGTTTGGTTCAGTAGTTCGATAGTAGTTCAGTCTGGTTCAGTAGTTCAATAGTGGTTCAGTCTAGTTCAATGGTGGTTCTGTCTGGTTCAATGGTGGTTTAGTCTGGTTCAGTGGTTCAGTCTGGTTCAATGGTGGTTCAGTAGTTCATTAGTGGTTCAGTGGTTCAATAGTAGTTCAGTCTGGTTTAGTAGTTCAATAGTGGTTCAGTCTGGTTCAGTAGTAGTCCCGTTTGGTTCAGTAGTTCAATAATTCAATAGTAGTTCACTCTGGTTCAGTAGTAGTTCAGTAGACAGTCACTGACTCCCTCCTGCTGTATCCAAGCACATTGATGGAAAGTTGAGTGGAAGGAAAAGTGAAGAGAAGAGAAAGGTGAACAAGCCACAGGTAAAACCTCAGCCTTGAGAGGACTGTCAGGAAAAGGCTGTTCAAACATTAGGGGAGATTCATGAGGAGTGAACCGCTGCTGGAGTCAGTGCTTTAAGAGCCACCACAGACAAGACACATCCAGGACACGAGCTGCGACTCTGACAGTCCTGGTTTTGAGTCGCTCACGACCCAGAGACAGCGCCAGGAGCGTCTCACCTGGGCCCAGGAGGAAAAGACTGGACTGTGGCTCAGTGTTCAAAGTGATTTTCTGAGGAAGGTAAATGTTGCTTTCAAGTAAATAAAGTAAATAATGACTGTAGGGTTTTCATTAGCTGCAAGTCATAATTAACATTAAAAGAAATAAACACTTGAACTACATCACTAATGAATCTTGAGCTTCTTTGTGAATTTAAATACTGTAATATTCTGAGTTATTGAGACGCACCTGAATCTAACTCTGGAAAACGAGGCTCTAAATGTAACTCAAGTCCCTCTGATATCACTGCAGACTGCTGTAGAGCAGCACTAGTTGCCTGGGAACGAAGGGCTACTGTTCTGTTCTTGAAGAGTCGTCCCGTGTCATAAGGGGAGAGTTTAACCCCCGCGCCCTGTAACTCAGCTCCAAGACACAAGAGGACACTCCAGAACAGGGCCCGGGCCTCAGGTTAACTCAGTACACTGTCTCCACTCCAGAACCGGGACTGGGCCTCAGTTTAACACTGTCCCCACTCCAGAACAGGGCCTGGGTCTCAGGTTAACTCGGTACACTGTCCCGAAGAGAAGACTTGGAATAACAGACACTAAGACCAGTTAACAGCAGCAGAGCTGTAGAGCGCGTCCGAGCGCAGATTTATTATATAAAAAAAGGTACTCCACATTGAAACTCGACAAAACAAATCTTATAAAAATAAAGAAATCAAATCCATATTGTTCCCAAATTATTGCTTACGTCATTTTAGAATTTAAATTTAATATTAATAAAAGAAAAAAAGGAAATAAAGAAAAGGAAATAAACCCGTCCCCACACCACTGTACACAGATCCTGGAACGATGGACGACATGAAAAGACGAACAAGCACACACTAAAAACTCCACCCGGTTAAAGTAATCCTGCAGAAATCAAGCACAAGCCCACTACTCGTCATCCTCATCTTCCTCCTCTTCCTCATCCTCCTCCTCTTCGTCGTCCTCATCCTCGTCATCGTCGTCATCTGCCTGGGCTTTCTTGGAAGAACCTGGGGGTCGGCCGGGTCCTCGTTTAGCGGCAGCGCTGCCTCCAGAGCGGTACGCTGCAACCTCCTGCAAAACAGACGAACTTTTAAAGGGGACAAATCCTGAGCCCACTAACCCACACACACTGAAACAAGACCCCAGTCAGTTCTCTGAGCGCTGCCTGAGTCAGAAACACAGGATAAAACGAGGCGTTCTGATTCTGCTCCGCTTCTGACGTCAAGTTCAGAGACTTTAGAATGGCCCCACCCCCTCGTCTGAGTCTGTCCAATCACAGCGCTGGACCCGTGTTTATGTGAGAGCACAAAGACGAGGTTAAACTCAGCAAAACAGACACAACGAGCGCGGAGAAATAAGAGCACTGAGTAAAAACGGAGAAGAAAAATAACAGAGTGAAAACGGCTAAAAACCAGAGCTTCTGCTCCTCGCTCCTCACTGCTGTGCACTCGGGGTCGGGGTGAACAGCGAGCGGCTCATTATCATTTAAAGGAACAGGTGCTGAAAGCGGGCGTTCTGAACAGGGGCTGTTTACACAGGGGGAGAACACTGCTGTGGGGCTCGTGGGGTTTGGACCAAAGCGGGTCACAGACGATACATTAAGAAACAGCACTATGTTCCACTGTGGAGAAGGAAGCGAATTTATTTATTTATTTTTTAATCCACAACCTTCTCTAATGAAACTGAATTTCCAACAGCGTGGTTCACGTTAATGTTTGGTATTTTTATTTTAAACCCAAACGAGCCCAAATAATCCTTCATCACACTACAGATACACAATCAGTCTGTGCACTTCTTCAAAACCGATCCAGAAAGACCACGTGAATTCCTGAGAACAGAGGGAGCTACGTTCTGATCACAAACGTCAACTCAACCGTGCACAACCTTACCTTCTCATACTTCCCACGCAGCAGGACAGCCTTCTGCTCGAAAGGAGAGCGCTCCTTTGAGCCCAGTTTGGACCACATCTCCCCCATCTTCTTAGCGATGCCACCTATGGACAGACTGGGGTTCTCGTTTTTCACTGAGGGTCTGTGTTCAGAACAGAAGATAAAAAACGCTGACCTGCAGAGAGAGAGAGACAGAGAGAGAAATCAGACTTGGGTCTTGCAAATACAACCAAGAAGAGCAAGAAATGTGATGAGCATCATCCCCATCACGGTTCCACTGCCATGGAGCGCTGGGTTCGAGCCCAGGTTTGGTGCCTGCTCCCTCTTTCTGGTACCAGGCCGGGGGTTGCCCTCATGGCACCGGTGCCAGGCCCAAGCCCAGGTGACAGGACGGTTAACTTACAAACCGGGCCCAGACTACGACCTGAATCTGCTGTGAAACAGAACACACACAGTGTCACAGGACCAGGGCTGTGCCAAACCGTACTGTTTGTGCCACTGGTGTAACACTTTAAAGAATGCAGGTTTCCATAGTGATATTCTGACATCAACACGACATTGTGATAAAGCTCACCCCTTCACCGTCGCAAAAAAGGATAATGACAACCAAATCAATTGGGTCTTATTTATACACGTAAGTTATGCTTCTCTCGCCACGGTCTAGCAGAGTCCCCCTCTTTTCCCCTTGTGTGGTGTGTATATAGGTAGCCCCGCCCCCTGGAATATACCATTCCCTGAAGAGGTAAAAGTTATTGTATCTTGGACACACAAGTTTCATAAACAATAAAAATAACAATGAACTAACAACTGTACCAAGATTCAGTTACAGCCACGGCATGTTTAACGTTCATTCATAATATCAATATTTATTCGTTAATATATTGTCCCTCTCCTAGACGCTAGTTCCCCCTTCCCTCTGTGGAGAATGGATTCAACCAGGTAAGTAAAACCCAGCATCAACAGATAGTACTCTTTTCCCTCTCACATGACCCGTCTGCAGGTGAGTGAGTACAGGTAAGTATACAATGGTTTCTCTTGGTGATGTGTCACAGGTACTGTACATCATCACAGACATCATGCAGTTGCACACACGACACACACTCATTACGAGTCATTTCCAACACACAACCACTTTCTGTGCCTAATTACGAATTACTGTTTACAAAAACCCCTAATATTTACAGAGAGTTTCTACTGAATGTTCCAAACCGTTCTGTGGGCGCTCAATAAAATTTGAACATTTATTCTGACCACTATCTTGAAACGGTTAAAATTTTATCCCGTCACCACCCGCCCCTCCACAGGCCTGCCGTGCCCACACCGAGGGGGTAACCTACGGGGGTCGTTTAGGGGCATTAGGGTCCTTCTTCTTCCTCCCCTTCTTGCCCATGCCCTTCGGGGGAATGTAGTGCTTCATCTCCTCGTCATAGCGAGCCTTGTCCACCTTCGCCATGTCTTCGAACTTCTTCTTGTCCGACGCGGTCAGACCCTGCGAACACGAGACACGGGTTACACGCGGGTTACACGCAGGGCTCCGAGGACTCCCTCGTTCCTGCAGCGGGTCAAGAACCCTTCTACAAACTCACCTTCCACTGCTCGGAGCAGCTCTTGGAGAAGGAGCTGAAGTTGACGGGGGTGCTCGGGCTCTTCTTCTTCAGCTCATCCCTGCAGGACAAGACGAAGAAGGCGTACGCGGAGGTCCGGCCTTTAGGCCTGTTAGCGTCTTTCACCATGGCTGAGGAAAGAAAACAAGGCGTTACAGCCCGTGGGTTAGAGGTCGTCTTGGACACGGCGGTTGATTTTGTCCCCAGGAGTCGGAGGGAGATTTATCTACTGCCTTTTTTTTAAATATTCTTCCGAGGTTTAAGATTAAACCATGATAACGTTGGTGTTTCCCCAGGAGGTGCTCCACAGAGCTGCTGTGCACTTGTGGAAGAGCTAATGTAGCTAATTTACCTCAGAAACGATGAGACAGAGATATTATAGAAGAGAGACACTCTCAGAGCAGAGAGCCCATTTACCTCAGTTTAAAAACACATTATAAACAATAAAAAATCCCAAAAGAGCTTAAATTAGACGTACAACAAATATTCCACATATATTTTAAAGATATACCCCATAATTAGTACAGAACACTATATTAACTCTGCCCCGTGAAGTCCTGAGTCCTGCGTGTGTCGTGTTTTGCTGCTGTTTGTGGAGAGGCTCCTGAGACCGGCGCTGAGGCGGGTACAGGGAGCTCCTGCGGGCGGCGGAGCGGTGAAGGCCCTGTGGCCGTGTCCGGAGCCGCTTTCCCCCGCTGTAGCTAAGCGGAGAGCCGCGGGGTGACGTCGGGTTCGAGCTGCTTCTGTGTAAAAGCCCTGAAGACGGTGAATTCCGCTCGGGGCCGAAGCCCTGGTTAGCAGCGGCCGCTAACGGGAGCGACGCAGAACAATAGCGGCTCCCTGTCCTTTTCCCGCTTAAATCCGGCCCCCTCCCCCAGCGCTGCGCACCCCGAACCCCTGAGGCTCTCTGCTCACGACCGGGGCCCAACCGACACCTCCGGGGAAACACCTCGGTTCCGTTTACCTTTAACGTTACACCCCGCTGCAGCCGGCCCTGCGAGGCTTTAGCACTCTCCGTATTCACGTACACTTCACAACATTCCGTGCCACCTTAAACACAGCGCGCTCCTCCGCGCAGCTTAAGGTGGAATGGAAAGTTGGAAGCGGAGCCTGGCGAACAAAGAGGGAACATTCAGCCTCGGTTCCCCGCCTGACTCTGAACCCAAACCCACGTCTGAAACACGGAGGAGTTACCTAGTCCTGTCCGATCAGAAAGCGCTGGTCCGGGACCGATCTCGGGCGTCTCCGGAGGGGGTTAATCTCAGTAAAACTGTCCCGAATCAACACGCCTCCAACTCTGCTCCAGCGGGAACGCGCAGTCTGCCACTCGGTTACTACGGCAACCGCTCGCTGCAATACAAACGAGTTCAGGCTTAAGGACGGCCTGCTTTTGAAGATCAGTCCGAGCAATCTCATTGGGTACGGCGCAAGTGACGTCACACGCCCGCCTGGATAAAGACAAAGCGTCAGCAAAACAACAGTCTTAAGGATGACAACTGCGAGAAACAGACAAAACAAACACACAGCACCGTTTTCCCGCCGGCAGACGGCAGCATAAATATAATCAAAAAATGTATTATCAAAATAATATTATCAAAAAACTTAATCAAAAAATGTATTATCAAAATAATATTATCAAAATATATAATCAAAAAATGTATTATCAAAAAATAATCAAAAATGTATTATCAAAATAATATCAAAAAATATAATCAAAAAATTTATTTTCAAAATAATATTAGAAAATTTAATCAAAAACGTATTATCAAAATAATGTCAAATTTAATCAAAAAATTTATTATCAAAATAATATTATCAAAAATATAATCAAAAAATGTATTATCAAAAAATGTAATCAAAAATGTATTATCAAAATAATATCAAAAAAATTTATCAAAAGTATTTTCAAAATAATATTATTAAAAAATGTAATCAAAAATGTATTATCAATAAGTTTAATCAAAAAATGTACTATCAAAATAATATAAAAAAATATATTCAAAAAATTTATTAGCAAAAATATAATAAAAAAATTATCAAAATAATATCAAAAATTTGAATCAAAAAATGTATTATCAAAATAATATTATCAAAAAATGTATTATCAAAATAATATTAAAAAATTTAATCAAAAAATGTATTATCAAAATAATATCAAAAAATATAATCAAAAAATTTATTTTCAAAATAATATTAGATAATTTAATCAAAAACGTATTATCAAAATAATATCAAATTTAATCAAAAAATTTATTATCAAAATAATATTATCAATAAATATAATCAAAAAATGTATTATCAAAATAATATCAAAACATTTAATCAAAAAATGTATTTTCAAAATTATATTATTAAAAAATGTAATCAAAAAATGTAATATCAAAAAAATTATCAAAAAATGTAATCAAAAAGTGTATTATCAAAATAATATCAAAAAATGTATTATCAAAATAATATTAAAAAGTTTAATCAAAAAATGTACTATCAAAATGATATCAAAAATTTTAAACAAAAAATGTACCAAAATAATATAGAAAAATAATCAAAAAATGTATTATCAAAATAATATTATCAAAAATATAATCAAAAAATGTATTATCAAAAAATGTAATCAAAAATGTATTATCAAAATAATATCAAAAAAATTTATCAAAAAACTTAATAAAAAATGTATTATCAATAAGTTTAATCAAAAAATGTACTATCAAAATAATATAAAAAAATACATTCAAAAAATTTATTAGCAAAAATATAATAAAAAAATTATCAAAATAATATCAAAAATTTGAATCAAAAAATGTATTATCAAAATAATATCAAAAAATTTAATCAAAAAATGTATTATCAAAATAATATTCATTCATTATCTGTAACCCTTATCCAGTTCAGGGTCACGGTGGGTCCAGAGTCTACCTGGAATCATTGGGCGCGAGGTGGGAATACACCCTGGAGGGGGCACCAGTCCTTCACAGGGCAACACAGACACACACACACACATTCACTCACACACTCACACCTACGGACACTTTTGAGTCACCAATCCACCTACCAACGTGTGTTTTTGGACTGTGGGAGGAAACCGGAGCACCCGGAGGAAACCCACGCACACCAACTCCTCACAGACAGTCACCCGGAGCGGGAATTGAACCCACAACCTCCAGGCCCCTGGAGCTGTGTGTGACTGCGACACTAACCTGCTGCACCACCGTGCCGCCCCAAAATAATATTATTAAAAAATATAATCAAAAAATGTATATAATTCATTAAAAAGATGGGTGTAATTTGTACATTACTGCTTTAAGTCTATAGTATGGAAGCCTCAGAAGGACATGGTTTTTGCATTTCTCCTTACTCTGTTTTATCTCAATGTTATTTTAATTTTTTTGCAATAATTTATTTCACAAACTGACATTTTTTTTCATTATGCTTCATCATGATAATGATTTACTTGGTGTTATGACATAGTTCCCCTGTGTGTGGACTGAGTGTTGGTTTTAATGGTGTTGTGTTGATTGTAAAGCGTCCTTGGGTGTCGAGAAAGGCTCTGTGTACGTTTAACGATAAATAAACACGAAGTGTTTTACTGAGATAAATTATGAATTATTTGAATATTATCATTTCTATTATGACATAAGAAATGTATTATGAAAACTATTTTTTTAGTCTATTACACATTTAAATGTTTAAGAATTGCTCCACAGGGGGCGCTATTTCTCACATATGTAGTAGCTTATCCACAAGGGGTTGTGGTGCTTTAGGTGCATAGCTCTCATACAGCTCCAGGGTCCTGGGGTTCTGAGTTCCACAAGGGGTTGTAGTTCTCACTTACTCACACATTTAGTAACTGATCCACAAGGGGGCGCTAGTGTTCACACACTCATGTTTAGGAACTGCTCCAGAAAGGGTTCTATTTCTCACATTCTCATTCACATCTTATGACCTTCTCCACAAGGGGCGCTATTGTTCACTTACATTTAGAAACTGCTCCAGAGGGAGGTGCTATTTCTCACATTCCCCTATCATCCCCCACAAACCAACACAATCACAGACTGTAGCTAGCTCATAATTATACAACTTTATTTATAAAACGGTATCTACAGATTAATAAAAATGGTAATAAAATAATAATAATAATAATAATAATAACAATAAACCCATTTATATTTCAATGTGTCGCTCAGAACACACCGTGGTGCAAAAGTTCACAAATGATGGACATCATGAGCAACTCAAAACAAACATCTAAATCCAGTGGAGTTTACTACACACGGGACATTCACAAGTCCTCGTTATTGACCTGCTCCTCGTGTATTTTATACTCGTACTCTTCATCCTCATCTTCATCATCGTCCTCATCTTCCTCATCATCATCATCATCCTCCTCCATGTCGTCCTCGTCCTCCTTGTCCTCCTCGTCTTTGGTTACCCTGCTAGACCCCGCAGGTCGGGAGGGTCCTTTCCCGGCCGATTCTGCCCCCGAGGGGCACGCCGTGGCCCCCTGCAAACACACAGACATCTTCTGTAACCACTTCCTCCTGTCCATCCAGTCACTCACACACACACGTGTACAGTGTCACACTGCGCAGTGTTCCTTTAAAGTTGATTAATGTGAAACAGTAAAACTAAGATCAGGACTTTTACAGTGAATTCAGAAACCATTAAATGACTAAAGCAGAGCACACAGAGGAAACCCACACAGACACAGGGAAAACACACCACACCCTCAGACAGTGGCCCACCCAGACTCTCACCCGCTCGTATTTGCCACGCAGGAGGGCAGCTTTCTTCTCGAAGGGCAGGCGTTCGTCCGAGCTCATTTTGCACCACATCTCCACCAGCTTTTTGGCGATTTCACTAATGGTCAGTTTGGGATACTCACTTTTCACCAAGGGTCTGTTTTCAGAACAGAAAATGAAAAACGCTGACCTGTGGAGAGAACACAGAGCGAGCAAGATCAGTGTGCCAGCCTCCTACAGGTACACAGGGCAGTTTCTGCTGTGCTGAGCCCAGGGGAGCAGCGACAGAGGCTCTGTTCTCTTTATTACGGCTCAGTGGAGCATCAGAATGATTTTGAAACCTGTAATTTTAAGGTAAAGTTACTACAGAGTCTTCCTTTAAAAGAGAGAGAGAGAGAGAGAGAGAGAGAGAGAGAGAGAGATGAAGTCACTGTAACGTACAGCGGTCTCCTCGGAGTGTTGGGGTCCTTCTTCTTCCGCTCCTTCTTCCCCGTGCCTTTGGGAGGAGTGTAGCTCTTCAGCTCCTCCTCGTAGCGAACCTTGTCAGAAAACTCCATCTCCTCAAACCTCGACTTCTCAGACGCACCCAGAGCCTGTGAAAAACAGCGCACGAGTTTAACCCACATCCCTCAGGGCCGTGGACACGCTCCGGTTCACGCGTGATCTCACCTTCCACCGCTCAAAGCAGCTCATGAAAAGCTGGCTGTAGTTGACGGGGGCGTTGGGGCTCTTCCTCTTCAGCTCCTCTCTGCAGGACAAGACGAAGAAGGCGAAGGCTGAGGTCCGGCCTTTCGGTTTGTTCGTGCTTTTCACCACATCTGGAAACAAGAGCACTGATACATCAGTGTGTATCTATATATATATTTAAAGCAACACTATGTAAGGCGTCATATTAATGCTCCTGGGCTCCCCCTACAGTCGCCGAGTGTAATTATCACCCCCTCTTTATCCCTTTAACTCAAACAGACTGTACCTCACTGTAACACTGTGTTCACACCAGCAGCAGCTGTGAGCGCCAAAGTGACACCTTTCATTGTGAACGAATGGCGTCCAGCACAGCGCCATTAACTCAATCTCAGTGTGAGGGGGCGGGGCGACAATTAACAGTCACATTTCTCAAGAGTCGTTCCCCAGGTGGGGTGTGAAAGTGCTGTTATTTCAAGGCTACAGGAAGTATGTTCGACCAGGAACACCAAAAATGGGCATAGCGGCGTGATCTCATCTCACACGTCTTTAACGGAACACCACCGTGAACGTGATTCCAGTACGAATCTGAAACGTAGTGAGCACGGCCACATCACTATAGTAACAAGCCCAAAAACCGCAGCCTGCAGCTACGAAACTTCACGGAAACCCAATATAACTTAAAATACACGGACCTGGCAACCCGTGTGATGGCAGTGGAGTCAGTGGAGCAAACCACCGTGAGGGAGTTGAAGAGGGGAAGGAAGTTTTTCCAAAACTAAACGTATAATTAATTACTGCATATTGCTATTTATCATTCAGAACGATATATTTATGTTGACGATGATTATTGGGGGACGACTCTTTGTCCTCCACATCCCCAGGATTTCCGCTGCTGGTCCAGCCACTCCCACTGTAAACAAAGGGAGGCCTGCGGTGTGGTGATATTTATTTTACAACAATACAATCTTTATGTAAAAATAAAAATTGGTTCAAGACCAAGACCAGCTGCCTTTTAGCCCACGGTAACGAGAAAGACGAGACCTTACTCTCGTACACAGACACCCTACAGGTAACTCTTTAAAGGCCAGCCCTCCTGTACACACCGGGATCACCCCTCATCCCCCCGCCCCCACCCCGTGCCTTTTGGAGTGGTGTATTTCTTCATCTCCTCCTCATAGCGAGCCTTGTCAGCCTTCGTCATGTCTTCATATTTCTTCCTCTCTGCCGCACTCAGAGCCTGCGAACAAAGAGCACGATCATCACACACCGTCCACAGAAGCTCTGAACACACTGCAGCCGCAGGAGGCTGGGGCCGGTTTGATGAACCCACCTTCCACTGCTCCGAGCAGCTCTTGGAGAACTCGCTGAAGTTCACCGGAGCAGTCTGGCTCTTCTTCTTCAGCTCCTCTCTGCAGGACATGACGAAGAAGGCGTACGCAGAGGTCCGGCCTTTCGGCTTGTGGCCGTCTTTCACCATGACTGTGACAGGAAAGGAGAGATATTCACGTAGAAGAGTCGTTTTAGTGCAGTTTATAGATTACAGCTGCTTTCTGAAGATCACCTTCTGAGGAAACTAGATTTCTGTAGCGTGTGGTCCTTGGGTTAAACTTTATTAATTGATAAGAAATGGGACTCAGCTGATGCTAATTAACACTTTAAATCAATGAGGATTAGGTTAATCCTGGAATAAACCGTTCGAAACCCAGTTTAATTTGAGACTTTATGTTTTAAAGCTGCACTTTGTAACATTTGTTTGTTAAAATAAAGGAACTGACATTAACTGAGCCACGAGGAAAACAACAGCTGTAACCTCCTGCTGCTCAGAGTCACACTGTGAAGTCTGAAATACCCAGGAAACAATTAGCCGCTGATTCAAAGTTGAAATGACGTAATGACTGCCGTCTAATCAACGTTCTCTTAAGGTTGAAAATGAAAGTTGAAAAGACAAAAACACAGACACTGAAAAGACTACTTTTAGACCTATTTTGAACGTCCAGGAACGTTCCTTGTTTACTGGGTAGTGTTTCAACACTCAAATCACAGTAGACGTCTCCCAGTAAACAAGGAACGTCCCTGGACGTTCAAAATAGGTCTAAAAGTAGTCTGTCCATCAATGACATATTTTAAATGTCAATGGACGTCCAAAATCCATCTTAATAAGTTCGTTAAGTGGTGACCAATCGATAACATCAGTGGACGTCCAAAACGCGTTTTATACGAGTAATTTATTTCGGGACCAATTAATAACGTCAATGGACGTCCACAATACGTCGAATAGTCGTCTTTTCAATGTCTGTGTTTGGACGTCTTTTCAACTTTCATTTTCAACCTTAAGAGAACGTTGATTAGACGGCAGTCATTACACAGTTATGTTTTTCTGTCACAAACACAGGCACAAAATTATCCAGCTCCATGGGCTAGGTACTTGGTTATGGTTAGCGTTGATAATGTACATTATAATAATGTAATAACTGTACAGCAGTGACAGTAGTGATTTAGTCAGGAATTCTGCTTCTAATCATTTCATTTTGAAACAGTTATCTAATTAAAACGGTTCGACACTGATTCACATCTATAACGACATCTCCGTCGGTTCTGATTCAGTTCACTGTGGTTACTCCCTCAGTGTGAACGTGTGTGTATTAAACACATTAATCATATCTACACTGGTCAGGAGTCCTGAGGTAAAATTAATGTCATTAACCCTTTCTTGTGTGAACAGGTGATTCTGGGTTTGGGACAGAAGTGAAATCCAAAACAGCCGATATTAACTTTACAAGTGGCTTTGTGTTCTTTTTTAAGGCTATAAAATATATGAATTACTACATTAGCTATGTCCCATTTTTGAGAAAAGCCTCGGTGGCCGTGTTCCCCGCGGGTGTAAAAGCCCTGAAGAGAGTGAACTCCGCTCGGGGCCGAAGCCCTGGTTAGCAGCGGCCGCTAACGCGCGCGACAAAGAACAATAGCGGCTCCCTGTCCTTTTCCCGCTTAAACCCGGCCCCCTCCCCCAGCGCGGCGCACCCCGAACCCCTGAGGCTTTCTGCTCAGGACCGGGGCCCAACCGACACCTCCGGGGAAACACCTCGGTTCCGTTTACCTTTAACGTTACACCCCGCTGCAGCCGGCCCTGCGAGGCTTTAGCGCTCTCCGTATTCACGTACACTTCACAACATTCCGTGCCACCTTAAACACAGCGCGCTCCTCCGCGCAGCTTAAGGTGGAATGGAAAGTTGGAAGCGGAGCCTGGCGAACAAAGAGGGAACATTCAGCCTCGGTTCCCCGCCTGACTCTGAACCCGAACCCAAACCCACGTCTGAAACACGGAGGAGTTACCTAGTCCTGTCCGACCAGAAAGCGCTGAGGCGTCCCCAGGGCATGGGACGGCTGTTATATATAAAACACACTGACCACATACGGCTCTACGAGGTTCCCCTACGAGGTTCTATTCCCCGCGCCTTTTCCGAGCTGTCATTTCCACCTTAAAATAATAGTAGCGCCAGAATAGTGAGGTTAGGCCCCGCGTGGACAGGACCACAGCTCCCTCATTGTAGGGCGTTTGGGACGTAATTTAACTTTTAAAGTTATTATTTTATTGAGAATTGAGTTATAACACCTCTTCCCGGGCTGTGGGTGAAGAATGGAGAAGTTTCTGGACTGTTTTAAGGACTGCAGTCGAGCGGTAGGATCATGAGTTTACTTCAGCGCTTATTCACTCAATCAGCCAAAACATTAAAGACACTTCCTTGTGTCTCCACTCACTGTCCATTCGCCCAGCTATCCACTGATCACTCAGGGACACTATGTAGCTCGTGTTGCTCTGCATACGTTGTTAGCCCATCTCACCCTGTTCTTCAGTGATCAGGACCCCCACAGAGCAGTGCTGCCTGGAGTTTTTAAATGTTATTGATGGACTGAGAATAGTCTGCCAACCAATTACGTACAGCCAACAGTGTCCTCGTTAGAGCGTCCTGCGGGCAGTGTCCTGGTTAGAGCGTCCTGTGGGCAGTGTCCTTGTTAGAGCGTCCTGCGGGCAGTGTCCTTGTTAGAGCCTCCTTGCTTGCAGTGTCCTCGTTAGAGCGTCCTGCGGGCAGTGTCCTCGTTAGAGCGTCCTGCGAGCAGTGTCCTGGTTAGAGCGTCCTGTGGGCAGTGTCCTTGTTAGAGCCTCCTTGCTTGCAGTGTCCTTGTTAGAGCCTCCTTGCTTGCAGTGTCCTCGTTAGAGCGTCCTGTGGGCAGTGTCCTCGTTAGAGCGTCCTGCGAGCAGTGTCCTGGTTAGAGCGTCCTGCGGGCAGTGTCCTCATTAGAGCGTCCTGCGGGCAGTGTCCTCGTTAGAGCGTCCTGCGAGCAGTGTCCTCGTTAGAGCGTCCTGCGGGCAGTGTCCTCATTAGAGCGTCCTGCGGGCAGTGTCCTCGTTAGAGCGTCCTGCGGGCAGTGTCCTGGTTAGAGCGTCCTGTGGGCAGTGTCCTTGTTAGAGCCTCCTTGCTTGCAGTGTCCTGGTTAGAGCGTCCTGTGGGCAGTGTCCTGGTTAGAGCGTCCTGCGAGCAGTGTCCTGGTTAGAGAGTCCTGCGAGCAGTGTCCTCGTTAGAGCGTCCTGCGGGCAGTGTCCTCGTTAGAGCGTCCTGCGGGCAGTGTCCTCGTTAGAGCGTCCTGCGGGTAGTGTCCTCGTTAGAGTGTCCTGCGGGCAGTGTCCTGGTTAGAGCGTCCTGTGGGCAGTGTCCTTGTTAGAGCCTCCTTGCTTGCAGTGTCCTCGTTAGAGCGTCCTGCGGGCAGTGTCCTGGTTAGAGCGTCCTGCGAGCAGTGTCCTGGTTAGAGCGTCCTGCGAGCAGTGTCCTGGTTAGAGCGTCCTGCGGGCAGTGTCCTGGTTAGAGCGTCCTGCGGGCAGTGTCCTCGTTAGAGCGTCCTGCGGGCAGTGTCCTCGTTAGAGCGTCCTGCGGGCAGTGTCCTCGTTAGAGCGTCCTGCGGGCAGTGTCCTCGTTAGAGCGTCCTGCGGGCAGTGGCCTGGTTAGAGCGTCCTGCGGGCAGTGGCCTGGTTAGAGCGTCCTGCGGGCAGTGGCCTGGTTAGAGCGTCCTGCGGGCAGTGGCCTGGTTAGAGCGTCCTGCGGGCAGTGTCCTGGTTAGAACGTCCTGCGGGCAGTGTCCTCGTTAGAGCGTCCTGCGGGCAGTGTCCTGGTTAGAACGTCCTGCGGGCAGTGTCCTGGTTAGAACGTCCTGCGGGCAGTGTCCTGGTTAGAACGTCCTGCGGGCAGTGTCCTGGTACTGAAGAACAGCACAAACCGTGCAGTGATAGACTACTGTCTTTGGCTTTACATCTTAAAGGTGGACCTATAAGGTAGGAGTGTCTAAGAGTGGACACAGGGTTTAAAAGCTCTAGTAGGCACTGCTGTGTCTAATCCACTGAACACAGACTAAACTTTTTATAAATTATGTATAAGACTGTGTGTGTGTGTGTGTGTTTAGGAGCGTGCGTGGCTGGTGGAGCTGTACTCCGCAGTGAGAGACCGACTCCATCCCCTCGTCCAGGACTCTGTCTCAGTGTCCGTGGAGCAGCTGGCTCAGGAAGTGCTGGGGACTGTGAGAAGAACCGTGGGGTCTATGTCTTTACCCATCAGCTACACGTGAGTCTGAACCTGAGTGTGTGTGTGTGTGTGTGTGTATACAAAGGCTCCACCTTGGTTTTATAAGTTTTTTACGATGTCAGACTTTCAAAAGAGGAAGACAAATTGCTTTGTTGCCGTTTACGCTCTATAGAGTGGGTCCCCAACATGGGTGCCACCATGTACTGTCTGTACGTATATTAGACGTGCACATGTGTGTGTGTGTGTATGTGTGTGTGTGTGTCAGATTGGTCTCTGTGTCAGACCTCCTGAGCCAACAGCGCACCCCCTGCTGCAGTAGCCTCACCTGGAGCACCAATCAGTACCGAGAACGTGTCAGGGAGGCGGAGCGAGCCCTGCCCAATCACAGAGCACTCCCGCGCACCAACCTCCTCCTGATTGGCTGTCTGTGTGACGGCTGTGCCTCTGGTCAGGGTGATGGGTTCTGGAGAGTAAGGGACGTCACTGGAAGCGTTCACTGCGAGGTACATGATTGGTTCACAACCTAGAACCTACATTTCTAATCTCACCTTCTTTTCGAGGAGAACTAATTTCGTGACCGTAATCCGCCTCGTGTCTCGTCTCTAGGTGCTGCAGTCCTCCCCTCTCTGGCTGGGGAAGCTGATGCTCTTCCCAATGTGGAACTACATCCCCCAGAATGCACCTGGGCGAAAGCTGGGAGGCTACTTGGAGCTGATTGAACCACCGATCTGCGTGACTGTTGAACGCGGAGCGTCGGACCCTGCAGAGGCTCTGAATGAGGTCATCAGCGTCCGAAAGGCGGCCCAGCTGCTGAAGCAGAAGTAAGGTTATTAAATGCGATTAAAGGTGCAGTGTGTAAGATTTGTTGGAACCTAGTGGTGAGGTTGCAGGCTGCAGACAACTGGGTCCCCTCCCTCACGCCTCCCTCCCTTTTTGATTTGTCTGTTCTGGGTGACTGTACTGGAAGAGGCCCCCCTCTGTGTGTAAATGGGAGGGGCTTGTTCTAAGTGAACGTAAACATGACGGTTCTTAGACAGGTGATTTACGCTAATGAGAACATTGGTTTGTTAACTTTAGAGACATTCATGCTCATAGAGACCCCCAAAAATCTCACATACTGTAACTTTAAGGGGAATGTTGGACATCATATGACCGCACAGGATTAAGATATCTCTCTCTCTCTCTCTGTAGGGGCAGCCGAGGGGTGTGTGTAAGTGTGTGTGGTGAGGTGACTGTGGTCTGCCCCCTGCTGGCCATCGCTGGGAAAACTTTCTTCTGCTTCGTTATTTCTGAAGGGGACCTCTGCGTCCCCATACTGGTCACTGTAAGTAAGTACTGGTCGATTGATTAATCGATCAGTTGATTGATTGATTGATTGATTGTCCACCCCCTATGCATCTCTCAGGACTCCACGTGTGTGTACTGGAGGCAGTGTGTGTGTGTCGGGCAGAGCGTGTGTGTATCAGCACTGCGTGTGTGTTCTGTCCGAGGATGGGCGGGGAATAGACTGCTGTCAGTCACACAACAGTCCCGCCTTCATCATAACACACACGAGACTGGAAACACACACTCACAATCAGACACACACTCACAGTCAGACACACACTCACAATCAGACACACACTCACAGTCAGACACACACTCACAATCAGACACACACTCACAGTCAGACACACACTCACAGTCAGACACACACTCACAACCCAGTCACACCCAGTCGCTGACTGACACACACACGCTGGACACACACCTGCAGGGAAACACACACTGCGGATTGGACCAGGCTCAGGGGGACGCTGCTCCTTCAGACAGCGCTGGTCCAGTGAGAAGAAAGTTCTCCAGAATCATCAGCTACAGGGTGAGTTTACAGCAGGAGAGACGTGTCCGCGCTGTCCCCCACACTGTCCACTGACCTGTCCACTTGCCTGTCCCCCACACTGTCCACTGGCCTGTCCACTGACCTTTCCCCCACACTGTTCACTGCACTGTCCACTAAACTATCGCCCACACTGTCCCCTGCACTGTCCACTGACCTTTCCCCCACACTGTGCACTGACCTGTCCCCCACACTGTCCACTGCTCTGTCTCCCCACATTGTCTACTGCACTGTACACCACACTATCCACTGTCCTGTCCCCCACACTGTCCACTGCTGTCCACTGTCCTGTCCCCCACACTGTCGGCTGACCTGTCCACTTAACTGTACACCACACTGTCCACTGTTCTGTCTCTCACACTGTCCACTGCACTGTCCACTAACCTGTCCCCCACACTGTTCACTGCACTGTACACCACACAGTCCACTGCTCTGTCCCCCACACTGTCCACTGGCCTGTCCACTGACCTTTCCCCCACACTGTTCACTGCACTGTCCACTAAACTATCGCCCACACTGTCCCCTGCACTGTCCACTGACCTTTCCCCCACACTGTGCACTGACCTGTCCCCCACACTGTCCACTGCTCTGTCTCCCCACATTGTCTACTGCACTGTACACCACACTATCCACTGTCCTGTCCCCCACACTGTCCACTGCTGTCCACTGTCCTGTCCCCCACACTGTCGGCTGACCTGTCCACTTAACTGTACACCACACTGTCCACTGTTCTGTCTCTCACACTGTCCACTGCACTGTCCACTAACCTGTCCCCCACACTGTTCACTGCACTGTACACCACACAGTCCACTGCTCTGTCCCGCACACTGTCCACTGTTCTGTCCAATGACCTGTCCACTGAACTGTCCCCCATACTTTCCACTGAACTGTCCCCCACACTCTCCACTGAACTATCGCACACACTGTCCCCTGCACTGTCCACTGGCCTGTCCGCCACACTGTCCACTGGCCTGTCCGCCACACTGTCCACTGAACTGTCCCCCACACTGTCCACTGCACTGTCCACTGAACTGTCTCCCGCACTGTCCACTGACCTGTCCCCCACACTGTCCACTGACCTTTCCCCCACATTGTCCACTGCACTGTCCACTGAACTATCGCCCACACTGTCCACTGACCTTTCCCCCACACTGTTCACTGCACTGTCCACTGGCCTGTCCCCCACATTGTCCACTGCACTGTCCACTGACCTTTCCCCCACATTGTCCACTGCACTGTCCACTGAACTATCGCCCACACTGTCCACTGACCTTTCCCCCACACTGTTCACTGCACTGTCCACTGGCCTGTCCCCCACATTGTCCACTGCACTGTCCACTGACCTTTCCCCCACACTGTTCACTGCACTGTCCACTGGCCTGTCCCCCACATTGTCCACTGCACTGTCCACTGAACTATCGCCCACACTGTCCACTGACCTTTCCCCCACACTGTTCACTGCACTGTCCACTGGCCTGTCCCCCACATTGTCCACTGCACTGTCCACTGACCTTTCCCCCACACTGTTCACTGCACTGTCCACTGGCCTGTCCCCCACATTGTCCACTGCACTGTCCACTGAACTATCGCCCACACTGTCCACTGACCTTTCCCCCACACTGTCCACTGCACTGTCCGCCATGCTGTTCACCATTTTAACTGAGACAAGGCCAATGGCGTCCCTCCCTGTCTCTGAATGTCTTCCCGACCCCTGTGTGAGGGTGTGACGTGCTGGAGGAGTATTGTGTGTTATCGACAGGGACGTGTCACTGCTGTGCTGAATGTGGAGGCGGGGCTTTACGAGATCGACGGGAAGGTAGGGCTGTGTTTGGCCTATCAGCCGCAGCAGACGTGGGGCGGAGGGGTACGGCCCGGGGCCGAGATCGAGGTGAGGGCTGTGTTTTATTTCTCTCTGTCTCTCACACACACACACACACAATCTCTCACTCTCACTCTCTCTCTCAGCTCCAGAATGTCCATTTCCTCTTCCGTCCGTCCCCACTCTTCTCCCTGGACGTGCTGCTGTGTGTGTGTCTGCGCTCCAGCGTGTGTGTGAGGGGTTTCAGTGCCCTGAGGCCTGAGGGCGGGACCCCGAGGGCGGACAGTCCTCTGCTGCGTTACCTGCTGGAGAGGAACCTGGGTGTGTCTGAGTTTCTGTGGCTGTGTTACTGCAGCACGGCGCTGGCCGAGAGGTGAGTGTCTAACAGAGACCTATCTTAGTTCACACTGTGTCCTGTTACTGTGTGTGTGTGTGTTAGTGTCTACATGTGTGTGTCCAGGCTGAGTCCACGCTGGGTGTGTGAGTCACGGGTGTGTGCAGTGGCCGGACGCTTGCTGCAGTTTGTTTTGGGAGAGAAGGAGAAGAAAGAGGACAAGAGAGACATCTACAGAGAGATGCTTCAGGACCCTCACAGCTGCCCCCTGACTGAGGTTTCTTACACACACACACACACACACACACAGTGTAAATAATAACACACATAAAAACGGATTCTTCCAGCGTCTGGGAGTCACTCACCAAATGATTCATAGAGCTGAATCTCTTGATTATAAATGTATAATAGTAAATATAAGAAAATAACAGTAAAACAATGTGTGTGTGTGTGTGTTTCAGTACCGCGTGAGCAGCCCGTGTGTGACCGTGTGCTCCCTGAAGGAGCTCTCTGATTGGATGGAGAAGGAGTGTTGGGAGTCTCTCTCCCTCCCCTCGCTCGCCCCCCCCTCGGCCCCCTACCTGACCCGGGCTCAGCTCAACCCGCTGCTCTGCTGGTCCACACACACACTTCCTCTGCACCTCTTCTCCACACACACACCCCCGCTGCTGGTGGGCGTCCTGGAGCTGGGCTCCGGCCGAGTCAGTGTGAGGCTGGTGGACCAGACTGCCGGGCTTGAGTGTGTGTGTGTGGAGCACAGCCAGACAGGAGAGCAACACATGGCTATCAACAGCGCCTGGATAGGTATACACACACACACACACACACACACACACACACACACACACTCATTAACACACACACACACACTCATTAACACAGACATGCACACACACACACACACACACACACACATTAACACAGACATGCACACACACACACACACACACACACATTAACACACACACACACACACACATTAACACACACACACACACACATTAACACACACACACACACTCATTAACACACACACACATACACACACTCATTAACACACACACACACACACACTGTGTAAAAATGTCATCTTACTTTTAAATTATTTTTCAAATAACATGAATATTAAAGCACAGGGTTGTAATACAGCATGAGTGTGTGTGTGGGTGTGTTAATGAGTGTGTGTGTGTTAATGAGTGTGTGTGTGTGTGTTAATGAGTGTGTGTGTGGGTGTGTTAATGAGTGTGTGTGTGTTAATGAGTGTGTGTGTGTGTGTTAATGAGTGTGTGTGTGTGTGTGTTAATGAGTGTGTGTGTGTGTGTGTGTTAATGAGTGTGTGTGTGTGTGTTAATGAGTGTATGAGTGTGCGTGTGCGCGTGTGTGTGTGTGTGTGTGTGTGTGTGTTAACGAGTGTGTGTGTGTATTAATGAGTGTGTGTGTGTGTGTGTGTGTGCGTGTGTGTTGCAGGTTGTCTGGTGTGTATTCGGCAGTGTACTTTAGTGATTGAGAGATTCCTGGAGACTGAATTTCCCTCCTGGAAACACCTGGATCAGAGCAGATACATCACACACAGACACTGCAGGTACACACACTCACACACACAAACACTCACACACACACACACACACAAACACTCACACACAGTTTTTTCAAATATGTATTATCCTCTATATACTTCAGAGAATATGTTACTGTGTGTGTGTGTGTGTGTGTGTGTTTCTCTTTATACCCCAGGTGTTATCTCCAGGTGTGTGTGGATGACTTGCACGTCCTGAGCCCCTCGGCCGCTATGACCGCCGTCCTGACTGAGCGGAGGACACAGCGAGAGAGGGAAGAAGGGGTGGAAGGTGAAGGAGAGGTGGAGGAGCAGAGCGAGAGCGTACAGAGGGAGGAGTGCAGCGATGGGAGGATGAAGAGAAAGAGAGAAATGAAGGAGAGGAGAGAGGGAAGCGCTAAGAAGCCCAGAGAGTTCTGTGAGCCCCAGGCCGCGGGGTCCGTCAGCACTGACCCCTGTGTGTCGCTGCTCCTCCGTCTGGACTCCAAACAGGGCGTGGCCTTCAGGAACCTGCAAGCAGCCAATGAGGCGCAGGGGCTCAGACTCAGCTTTGTCGCCACGGTAACGTGTCTGGGAGACCCTCAGGGGTGGGACAGAGACCCCAGAAATGGACGAGTGGAGGAGAGAGAGACTGAGGGTGGAGGGAAGGAGGTGGGTTTGTCTTAATGTGATTTTACAAAGAGCCTTTTTAATCAGCCTTGAAGTGTAAAGGGAGTGTGTGTGTGTGTGTGTGTGTGTGTGTGTGTGTGTGTTAGATGGAGCTCCAGTTCGTGGATTCCTCCGTTCGCTGGTTTCCCATCCTTCAGCCTGGATCAGAGTACAGACTCATCGCACTACACACACAGGTAACACACACACACACACACACACACACACACACAGGAAACACACACACACAGGTGTAACACACACACACACAGGTAACACACACACAAACAGGTAAAACACACACACAAATACATATAATACACACACACACAAAAATACATATAATACACACACACACACAAAAATAAATATAATACACACACACACACACACAAATACATATAATACACACACACAGGTAAAACACACACACAAATACATATAATACACACACACACACACACACAAATACATATAATACACACACACACACAAATACATATAATACACACACACACACACACACAAATACATATAATACACACACACACACACGGGTAAAACACACACACAAATACATATAATACACACACACACACACACAGGTAAAACACACACACAAATACATATAATACACACACACACACACACACAGGTAAAACACACACACAAATACATATAATACACACACACAGGTAAAACACACACACAAATACATATAATACACACACACACACACACACACAAATACTCTCTCTCTCTCGTCTCTCTGGTGTCTCTCTCTCTCTCTCTCAGGATGTGAGTGTACTGTGTGGCAGTAGTGTTCCTGTAAGGGGCGGGGTCACTCTCCTCGGTAGTCCCTCCCTTGTTGTTCAATCTGAGTGGCGCATACACACACTCACACAGTCGCTGCTGTACACTCAGGTGAGACACATTCTCCAACACACACACACACACACACACATTGTTACACAATCCAAGCCTCCCTCCATCTTCATATTCCTCTCCCTGCTTTGATCTTTAGATTCAGAGCATGATGACGGTTTCTGAGGTCCTCCGGTGCAGGTAAAACACACTCACACTTTTAGACCAATCAGAAAGCCCTGTTTATCCTAAACCTTTGTGTGTTATTCCCACAGTCACGAAGTGGTGTCCTTTCACGGCGTGATCTCTGAACGAATCACTTTACAGGAGGAGAAGGGAAGAGCGTCCGCCGTCCAATCACTGATCAGCGCTAAAGGTATGGACTCGTACTGCAGCCACACGTCTTAGGCACACATTCTGGAGCCCCCCCTTCTGTCAATCAAACCAGTGTGTTCGTTTTACTCTCTGTTACAGACGGAGTCCTGGAGCGAGACCTGCGTATTCGTCTGACCATGGAGGACTCGGAAAGTCATGATCGGAGGATCCAGGTGTACCTGGACCTGTCTCGGACCCCGTACGTCTCAGGACTCCTCCAGGGGGCGGTGGTCCTCCTGCACCACTTTCAGCGCAGAGTCTCAGTGTGAGTTCTCCAGCTGTTCTGGGATCTGTCTAGGGCTGGACGATATCGCCCAACATTTATATCACAATATATTTCTTAACTTTGGTCGATAAATAAGCCTCAGAAAATCTACCGAGAACAAGTAGGAAACGTGACATCACCCTCGAACAGAAACCTCTAGGTTTGGTCATTATTAATATATTTAATGTAACTTTAAAATGGAGTGCAACATTTTTATCTTTTGATTTTTATTGTGATGAAGATCGATATTGAGTTATTGTCCAGCTCTAGTTCTATCTGTAGTCGTCTGGTTCAGTGGAAGTGAATGGAACCGAACGTCCTCTCTTGAATCAGCTCTTTATATCAACATTACATCTCATCAGCTTCTCTCTTTCTCTCTCTCTCTCTCTCTGTGTGTGTGTGTGTGTGTGTGTGTGTGTGTGTGTGTGTGTGTGTGTGTGTGTGTGTGTGTGTGTGTGTGTGTGTCAGTGTTCAGAACGTGTACTGCTGGTCCCTGCCCATAAGCTGTGTGACGGTCACAGGCCTCGGGTGAGTATCTGTCCACTCTCTCAGCTCCACTGACCACACAGGAGCACTTTGTAGTTCTACAGGTACACACTGTAGTCTATCTGTTACTCTGCATACTTTGTTACCCCTTTTCACCCTCTTCTTCAATGGTCAGGACCTCCACAGGACACCAGCAACAGATTATTATTATTATTATTATTAATATTTCTCATGTTTATTAGTGTTTTTTACCTGTCTATCTTTCTCTGAAGGTCACTAAAGCCCCATCCCCCACCTCCCATGATGCACCTGGGGCGGTGGGCTCCAGCCAGAGCCGAGCTGAGCCTTGTGGGTAGGGTCAGGGTTCATGTGGTGTGTGTCCTGTCTCTGCAGCTGAAGTGGGTGTGCTCTCTTTGTGGGAGTGTTTTCAAACAGGTACGTGTCGACATTGGTCCAGACTGATTCGTTAAAGTTATGTCCATCCCAAGTGCTTTTTGGAAATGTCCACCACACACTCAGAAGTGTGCAGAGAGGGACGTGGTCTTCAGGAGGGACCTGTGGAGGGACGTGGTCTTCAGGAGGGACCTGTGGAGGGACGTGGTCTTCAGGAGGGACCTGTGGAGGGACGTGGTCTTCAGGAGGTACCTGTGGAGGGACGTGGTCTTCAGGAGGGACCTGTAGAGGGACGTGGTCTTCAGGAGGGACCTGTAGAGGGACGTGGTCTTCAGGAGGGACCTGTAGAGGGACGTGGTCTTCAGGAGGGACCTGTAGAGGGACGTGGTCTTCAGGAGGGACCTGTGGAGGGACGTGGTCTTCAGGAGGGACCTGTGGAGGGACGTGGTCTTCAGGAGGGACCTGTGGAGGGACGTGGTCTTCAGGAGGGACCTGTGGAGGGACGTGGTCTTCAGGAGGGACCTGTGGAGGGACGTGGTCTTCAGGAGGGACCTGTAGAGGGACGTGGTCTTCAGGAGGGACCTGTAGAGGGACGTGGTCTTCAGGAGGGACCTGTAGAGGGACGTGGTCTTCAGTAGGGACCTGTAGAGGGTCATGGTCTTCAGGAGAGCTGTAGAGGGACATGGTCTTTCTGGAGGGACCTGTAGAGGGACGTGGTCTTTCTGGAGAGACATGTAGAGGGACGTGGTCTTTCTGGAGGGACCTGTAGAGGGACGTGGTCTTTGGGAGGGACCTGGAGAGGGACGTGGTCTTTCTGGAGGGACCTGTAGAGGGACGTGGTCTTCAGGAAGGACATGTAGAGGGACATGGTCTTCAGGAGGGACCTGTAGAAGGACGTGGTCTTCAAGAGGGACCTATAGAGGCACGTGGTCCTCAGAAGGGACCTGTAGAGGCACGTGGTCTTCAGGAAGGACATGTAGAGGGACGTGGTCTTCAGGAGGGACCTGTAGAGGGACATAGTCTTCAGGAGGGACCTGTAGAAGGACGTGGTCTTCAAGAGGGACCTGTAGAGGGTCATGGTCTTCAAGAGGTACCTGTAGAGGGACATGGTCTTCTAGAGGGACCTGTAGAGGGACGTGGTCTTCAGGAGGGACCTGTAGAGGGACGTGGTCTTCAGGAGGGACCTGTAGAGGGACTTGGTCTTCAGGAGGGACCTGTAGAGGGACGTGGTCTTCAGGAGGGACCTGTAGAGGGACGTGGTCTTCAGGAGGGACCTGTAGAGGGACGTGGTCTTCAGGAGGGACCTGTAGAGGGACGTGGTCTTCAGGAGGGACCTGTAGAGGGACGTGGTCTTCAGGAGGGACCTGTAGAGGGACGTGGTCTTCAGGAAGGGCCTGTAGAGGGACGTGGTCTTCAGGAGTGTGTCCTGAGCCTCCCCTGGGGTCTCTTTACCAGAAGCCTGGACCAACTCAACTGGCTCCTCTCAGCTAGTGCTTTAGACCAACGATGAAACAGTTCTGTTCCCATCCACACACCTAACTTTAAACAATCGGTACATGTTCAACAACGTAAACACGGTCCAGAAAACGAAAAATGAATCCCCTGCTGGAACTAAGGAGTAGCACATTATCCCTGGGTGTGTTGGTCTAAAGAAGCTCCAGAAAGAGCTCAGGGACTAGAGTTTGGGCACAGCGGAGCTGGACGGGTCATTTGCCAGCGACTTTTACCAAATGATGCAGTGTATTTTGGGTATGCGCTAGGGCACATTGTCTGTGCTGTACCTTTTATGGTGCATTGTGGGATTGTTTGGGTGCCTTGAAAATTGTGCACTATGGCTGTGCCCGAATGACTATGGCTGTGGTTCCCTGTTCACCTTGTGTCCGAATCTTAAAGTCTCATTCGAGGACACAACAATCTCCCACAATGCACTTGTAATTTATAGTAAACATTGTATTTCACTACATCAGCTGGATGTGGACCAGGATGCATTGGGAGTTTCATAAGCATTGGACAGTGGAAGTGTCTGATTTCACTTTCTAGCACTACATAGTGAAATAAAGTGTGCCTCGCTGTTTAGGACATTACTACTGAGAGGTTTTTGGACACAATGTGTTTACAGGCACTTCTACAAAATGGTGGAACCCCAGACTTGCTGCACTACATAGTGAATAGGGCACAGCTTTGGACACAACATTAGTTAGCATTAGCCTGTGTAGGCTAACGCCTGTTAGCCTGTGTTTTAAGCCTAAACTGAAGGCTAGCTTTAATGGTCAAACGTTGTTTATGTCCTTTTTACAGTCTTCCTGCATGAGAAGCTGTCCTCCCTGTGACTCCACCACCGCAGTCTTCCAGGCGGAGGCCAAGTGAGTGTCCCTGAGTGTCCCTCCCCCTGTCCGGCTCGGCCCGGCACGGTCCGGTTTCAAAATCTGTGTTCGACACTTTCTCCACTGCCCAGAGTCTTGAACCGTCCCAGAGACTGAGAAGCTGAAACTGGTCACTCTCTAGATCCTCAGTGGGCTGAGCCGGACCATATGGGCGGAGCTAAAATCATTGATCTCTGATTGGCTAATACACAGTCACTGTGTGTGTGTGTGTGTGTGTGTGTGTGCGTATAACCCTGAGAATAAAACAAGTGGTTTTGTTTGCTATGCTTTTAAACCAGGTTTATGTAAAAAAAGAATGATCTAGTCTGCCCTCTAGTGGAGAAGACGGTTCAAACAGCTCACGATCCTCAAACATGGGAGTATATAATGTTAAAGTTAATTTGTATCTAAAACCGTTTGTAGTAGCTGTGTGTGCCTGTGTTTTTGTATATTTGTGAGGACCAGATTTCCTCAGAAGGAATATCTCTTTGATTTTTAATGTAAATTCTATTGTTTAATTTATTTTTTTGTTACAAAAACCTAGTGATTTTTTGTAAAAAACTAAAAGACTGTAGTGATTGGTTACTGAGGTCTTTAGGTTAAAGTCAGTGTTAATTCTCTGCTGTAATCATTATTTCAGTGGAAGGTCCCCACAAGTATAGCAAAGCCAACATGTTTTTATGTATTTGTGAGGACCAGATTTCCTCGCAGGTGTAGGATTGTGTGTGTGTGTGTGTGTGTGTGTGTGTGAGAGACCCCGTACTGAAGCGATACTCTGAAACCTGTACAGAGTGGCGGTGGAGGACGGGACAGGTGAGGCTCAGGTGTGGTTCTCCACGGAGATGGTCGCCGAGCTGCTGTCATTGGCTGTGACTGAGTGGGAGGGGCTACAGCGACATGTCAGGGTCAAAGGTCACGTGAGAGTGTACGCTCGCGGGAGGAACACGGCGAGTGTTTTTAACCGTTTCACCAAAGTTTTCTGTGAACTTTTTAAACTTAACTTTAACTTACACAGCTGTGTTTGTGTATCTGTGTGTTTGTTTGTGTGTGTGTGTGTGTGTGTGTTTGTTTGCTCAGGTGTGTGATGTGGACCCTGATGATCCTCTGGTGCAGTTTCTCTGCTGTCTGTGTTCCAGTAGCTCAGTCTGTCGTCAGATTACACTCACCTGCAGAGTACGCTCACACAAACCAGGTAACACACACACACACACACACACTCTTTACATAACCTCCACAGAAAGGTGATGCGAAGTGTAGGTTCCTCAGAACTGAGCCGTGGAACTGTGTTCTCTGGAGTGGCCTACGCTCTGGTATTGTATTAAACTGTGTGTGTGTGTGTGTGTGTGTGTGTGTGTGTTTCAGAGAAAGCCCAGCTGAGGAAAGTGAGCAGAGGGGAGAGAGAGTTCCTCAGCAAGTTTCCACAGAGCCTCCAGCTCCACTGCACACACGTACACACACACACACACACACACTGAAACACACACATATATAATATATACTCACACACACACACACATGCGCACACACATCCTACACACTGAAACACACACACGCTCAATCTATAATTATAATCTAAAACAATCTATACACACACTGCACACTAATCCAGTTAATGAAGTCTACATTACTCTACATCCTCCTGCTCTCTGGGGAGGAACTGGTTAAACCACTCAGAAGAATCTGGATCTGGATCTGGATCTGAATCTGAACTGATCCGTGTCAGTGCTGTATTTATGTAAATGAGTTTGAATGTGTGATGAAGGAAGGACTCAATAAAGTAAATGTGAAAATGATGAAAGCAAAGGAAATGTTACTTCAGCCAGAGCCCCTCCTCCTGACCAATCACAGAGAGGGCCTGAGTGGGGGGCGGGGCTTCTGTGCAGATGAGCACAGGGGCTTCTGTGTGGATGGGTGTGGTTTGTGAGGGCACAGATAGAGGCCTGTCAGTTAGGACAGAGACACAGACAGAGACAGAGGGACACACACACGCAGCGCCACTTCTGAACCTGTGAGTATCTGTGGTAAGGGTCCTGCTCCGGCCCGGGGTCCGTCTCCGTGGTCGTAGGTCGGGGGATTTGGGCGGTGGGCCACGGAGGCCTGTGGTTGGCTGGTCAGAGGGTGGTATTGATCCGGACGGAGGCCAGTGTCGGGGTTTGGGAAAGTGGTGCGGGACTGGGGTGTACTTCTGTGTGACCGCTGCTGCGCCAGGGTGAGGGGTGGGCGATGTGATACTGCGCTGGTTTTATGGTGATACACCACACAGCTGTTCAGATTTACACCGGCTGTAGAGAGACTGACTGCACAGACCTCCTCCACCTCCTCCCTCCAGGGGGCAGCTGGGTCTGCAGATGTTTGTGTGTCCTCGCCTCACTGAGTCCTTCTCCAGTGAAATATAACAGATAATCCACACAGAGCGACCTGTACATACCTCAGAGCTGTGTGATACTGAATGTCTTTGGACTCTAACTTGGTTCTAAAAGGTTCTATCTGTGAGCCAATCAGTGCATTCAGTGCACACACAAGGACCAATCAGGTTCTGCTTCTTTGTGAAATGGCCAGATTTACACTGGACCTCAACAGCGGCAGAAAACACACACACACTAGTGACTGGGGCAGGGAACACACACTTTAGTGACTAGGGGCAGTGTACACACCAACTAGTGACTAGGGGCAGTGAATGTACACATACACACTAGTGACTAGGGGCAGTGGACACACACACTAACGACTAGGGGCAGTGAATGTGCACACACTCACACACTAGTGACTGGGGCAGTGAACACACACACACTAATGACTGAGGGCAGTGAACACACAAAGTGACTAGGGGCTATGAATACACACACACACACTCTAGTGGCTAGGGCAATGAACACACACACTAGTGACTAGGGGCAGTGAACAAACACACACTAGTGACTAGGGGCAGTGAACACACACACACACTAGTGACTAGTGGCAGTGAACACACACACACTCTAGTGACTAGGGCAGTGAACACACACTAGTGACTAGGGGCAGTGAACACACACACACACTCTAGTGACTAGGGCAGTGAACACACACTAGTGACTAGGGGCAGTGAATAAACAGACACACACACACACACTAGTGACTAGGAGCAGTGAACACACACAAACTAGTGGCATTGAACACACACACTAGTGACTGGGGCAGTGAACACACACAATATTGACTGGGGGCAGTGAACACACAAACATACACACACTAGTGACTAGGGGCAGTGAATGTACACACACACACACTAGTGACTAGGGGCAGTGAACGCGCACACACACTAGTGACTAGGAGCAGTGAACACACACACTAGTGACTGGGGGCAGTGAACACACACACACTAGTGACTGGGGGCAGTGAACACACAAACATACACACACTAGTGACTAGGGGCAGTGAACGTACACACACACACACTAGTGACTAGGGGCAGTGAACGTGCACACACACACACTAGTGACTGGGGCAGTGAACGTACATACACTAGTGACTAGGAGCAGTGAACACACACACACACTAGTGACTGGGGCAGTGAACACACACACACTAGTGACTAGGGGCAGTGAACACACACACACACTAGTGACTAGGAGCAGTGAACACACAATAGTGACTAGTGGGAGTGAACACACACACGCTCTAGTGACTAGGGCAGTGAACACACACTAGTGACTAGGGGCAGTGAACACACACACACTCTAGTGACTAGGGCAGTGAACACACACTAGTGACTAGGGGCAGTGAATAAACAGACACACACACACACACACACTAGTGACTAGGAGCAGTGAACACACAAACTAGTGGCATTGAACACACACACACTAGTGACTGGGGCAGTGAACACACACACACAATAGTGACTGGGGGCAGTGAACACACAAACATACACACACTAGTGACTAGGGGCAGTGAATGTACACACACACACACTAGTGACTAGGGGCAGTGAACGCACACACACACTAGTGACTGGGGCAGTGAACGTACACACACTAGTGACTAGGAGCAGTGAACACACACTAGTGACTGGGGCAGTGAACACACACACACTAGTGACTGGGGGCAGTGAACACACAAACATACACACACTAGTGACTGGGGGCAGTGAACACACAAACATACACACACTAGTGACTAGGGGCAGTGAACACACAAACATACACTAGTGACTAGGGGCAGTGAACGTACACACACACACTAGTGACTAGGGGCAGTGAACGTACATACACTAGTGACTAGGAGCAGTGAACACACACACACACTAGTGACTGGGGCAGTGAACACACACACACTAGTGACTGGGGGCAGTGAACACACCAACACACACACACACTAATGACTAGGGGCTGTGAATACACACACACATACACTCTAGTGACTAGGGCAATGAACACACACTAGTGACTAGGGGCAGTGAGCACACACACACTAGTGACTAGGGGCAGTGAACAAACACACACACTAGTGACTAGGGGCAGTGAACACACACACATTAGTGACTAGGGGCAGTGAATAAACACACACACACACACTAGTGACTGGGAGCAGTGAACACACACACACACACTAGTGACTGGGGCAGTGAACACACACACTAGTGACTGGGGCAGTGAACACAAACATACACACACAAGTGACTAAAGGCAGTGAACGTACACACACACACATTAGTGACTAGGCAGTGAACATACACACACTAGTGACTAGGGGCAGTGAATGCACACACACACACACACTAGTGACTAAGGGCAGTGAATACACACACACACACTTTAGTGACTAAGGGCAGTGAATGCACACACAGACTAGTGACTAGGGGCAGTGAACAAACACACACACACACTAGTGACTAGGGGCAGTGAATGCACACACACACACACACACACACTAGTGACTAAGGGCAGTGAATACACACACACACACTTTAGTGACTAAGGGCAGTGAATACACACACAGACTAGTGACTAGGGGCAGTGAACAAACACACACACACACTAGTGACTAGGAACAGTGAACACACACACACTAGTGACTAGGAGCAGTGAACACACACATACTAGTGACTAGGGGCAGTAAACGTACATACACACACACACACACACACTAGTGACTAGGAGCAGTGAACGTACACACTAGTGACTAGTGGCAGTGAACACACACACACACTCTAGTGACTAGGGGCAGTGAACACAAACACACACTAGTGACTAGGGGCAGTAAACACATACTAGTGACTAGGGGCAGTGAACAAATGCACACTAGTGTCTAGGGGCAGTGAATACACACACACACACACACACACACTAGTGACTAGGGGAAGTGAACACACACACTAGTGACTAGGGGCAGTGAATAAAAACACACACACACACACTAGTAACTAGGAGCAGTGAACACACACACTAGTGGCAGTGAACACACACACTAATACACACACAGCAGCTGAGGTGCACTGACCGGA
>NC_089804.1:1644055-1679055 GCF_029633855.1 Hoplias malabaricus | reverse complement strand
GCACACACACACACACACACTCGCACACGCACACACACTCGCACACACACACTCACACACACACACACTCGCACACACACACACACGCACACACACACACACACACACGCACACACACACGCACACTCGCACACACACACACACACACGCACACACACACACACACATTCGCACACACACTCGCACACATTCGCACACACACTCGCACACACACTCGCACGCACACACACACTCGCACACACACTCGCGCACACACACACACACACACTCGCACACACACACACACACACAACTCTACAACATAAAAACTACATAACATTTACATTAATGAAGTTCAGCTTGTGTGACTGTGTGTATAATATGGAATATGACATGTGTGTGTGTGTGTGTGTGTGTGTGTGTTAGGTGCGGGGTCTCTCCCCTCAGTGGGTGTACAGTGCGAGGGGTGATTACAGCCGAGCAGCTAAAACCCTTCAGGAGGCCATAAAGAACACGGACGTTCAGGACGAGAGAATGACTCGCCTCTACAACACACGCATCATGAGGGTATGCACACACACACACACACACACACACACACACACACAATACCCTGTGCAATGTTAGACTGTACTATATTAAGACTGTATGTTATGAACCCTTGGTGGATGTGAGATTTATCATGGTGAAAGTGTGTACGGTCTTGTGTGGTCTAATGACCTCTAGGGCGGTTGTAGGGAGCTGGGAGCTCCCAGTAGAGTCTCCCATGATGAACAGGACTGGAGTGAAAGTCCAGACAAACACCATCAATGAAGCATCTGATGACAAGTGCCAATCAAAAAATACTGTGTACCCAGCCCGTGAGAGGGTCACTGGGACCTGCATTTGGCGCCTTGGGGTAGTGCCTTGTGGCCAGGCAGCTCGCGTTACTCAGCCTAAAAAAAGGCAAATCGGAGTATGACATGGACGCAGCACCTGCAAGATTCAGAGTAAGAGTGCAGAGCCAACTTCGGGCGCAGTGTAGGGCCGTCCTGGTGAAGAAGAGCTGAGGCATAAATTAAAGCTCTCAATTTACCAGTTAATCTTTGACCCCGCCCTCAGCTACAGTAATGAGCTCTGGGTAAAGAACGAGATCGCAGACACAAGTGAGCGGAATCAGCTTTCTCAACGGGATGCAGGGCGCAGTCGCCGTGATTCGAGAGGAACTCAGAGTAGAGTCGGTGCTGCTTCGTGTTGATTGAAGCCAGTTGAGGTGGTATGAGTTAAGGATGCCTCCTGGACGCCTCCCGCTGGAGGTAAACAGGCGCCGCCAACTGGATGAAGGCCAAGGGGGTAGACCCAGGACCCTCTGGAGGGAAGAGGTAGAGAAAGATGGAAGGAAAAAGAAAATGGAAAATAGATGACAACGTTGATGTTTTTTTAAAAATATTTTTTAAATATGTTACTTTCCCCTGATTGTGATTGTGTGTTTGTGTGTGTGTGTGTGTGTGTGTGTGTGTGTGTGTGTGTGTGCGTGAAGGTGGAGTACTACTTCCTGTCCCAGTATGTGTCTGTGGTGGAGACCCCGTTCCGTCACGTTCTTCACGGCCGTGGGGAACACACCTTGAGTGCACTCACTGAGCACCTGACTCTGCTGCGCACTCAGCCTCAGCTCTTCAACGAGGCTCGCTTCCGTCGCCAGCTCGCACTCTTCACCTGGACCCTGCAGGGGGCAGCAAACGCTCTCAGTGGAGACGTGTGGAACATCGACAACCCTTTCTAGAACAGCTGAGAACATTCACAACCCCTTCGAGATCAACACAGCACTTTTACAGTTCCTCCTACATCAACCTTCACAATACCTTCTAGATCAACACTGAACTCTCACAGCCCCTTCTAGACCAACACTGAACCTTCCCAATCCCTTCTAGATCAGCGCTGAACCTTCCCAATCCCTTCTAGACCAACACTGAACCTTCCCAATCCCTTCTAGATCAGCACTGAACCTTCCCAATCCCTTCTAGATCAGCACTGAACCTTCCCAATCCCTTCTAGACCAACACTGAACCTTCCCAATCTCTTCTAGACCAACACTGAACTCTCACAGCCCCTTCTAGACCAACACTGAACCTTCCCAATCCCTTCTAGACCAACACTGAACCTTCCCAATCCCTTCTAGACCAACATTGAACCTTCCCAATCCCTTCTAGACCAACACTGAACCCTTACAGCCCCTTCTAGATCAGCACTGAACCCTCACAGCCCCTTCTAGATCAACACTGAACCTTCCCAATCCCTTCTAGACCAACACTGAACCCTTACAGCCCCTTCTAGATCAGCACTGAACCCTCACAGCCCCTTCTAGATCAACACTGAACCTTCCCAACCCCTTCTAGATCAACACTGAACCTTCACAACCCCTTCTAGATCAACACTGAACCCCCACAGCCCCTTCTAGATTAACACTGAAACTTCACAACCCCTTCTAGATCAACACTGAACTTACCCAACCCCTTCTAGATCAATACTGAACCCTTCCCAACCCCTTCTAGATCAACACTGAACCTTCCCAATCCCTTCTAGACCAACACTAAACCTTCCCAATCCCTTCTAGATCAACACTGAAACTTCACAACCCCTTCTAGATCAATACTGAACCCTTCCCAACCCCTTCTAGATCAACACTGAACCCACACAACATTTTCTAGAGCATCACTGAACCTTCACAACCCCTTCTAGATCATCACTGAACCCTCACAACCCCTTCTAGATCATGCAACACAGAACCTCCAAAGTACGTTCTAGATCAATACATGCTTCATGACACATTCTAGATCAACACCTTAACAACACTCTATAGTTTAAGCCTAGAATATTCATAACCTGTTCTAGAAGACACAGGACCTTCACAAACCCCTTCTGGAACACAGGATCTCCACAACCGTATTCTAACACAGTCTCAATGTAGAATAGTGCCCCTACATACATTTTAGAACACAGTAAGCCTTCATGGTCCGTTATACCATATCTAGAACCTCCTGTCCAAGCTCTAACTCCTATAACCAAGGAGTACTATCTGTAACTGATTTTGTGGATGTTCTAGGCAGTGAATATCCACACACCAACATCTAGAACATCTAGAACCTTCTTCTTTTCCCAGTTTGTGAAGTGTCTGTGTGTGTTGGGGGTTAACGGATGATCTGAAGCTCACAGGGTTTCGCTAATGAGCCTGAAACGTGCCTTGGATGAGGATGATGATGAGTGTGTGTGTGTGTGTGTTCCACGTCTGGCGAAGCGGGACCCCCGTGGTCTCGTGGTTAATTGGTCGTTAATGAGCGATTATGATCGAGGCGTGATTCTTTTTTATTACTGAGTGATAATCAGGCTGTTACTAATGAGGCAGTAATTATCGAGAGCAGTGTCTCTCATAATTATGACAGTCATACTGTCGTCCAATCAAAAAGCAGCATCTGCTATCAATCCGCCCTGTGATGTCACAGTTCGGGTGGTGACATCATCGGGCTTTGTTTTGCCAGTCGTGATTGGAGGTCAGGTTCGCCAGTGACATCACTTCCTCTGTATCCGCGGAGCTGGGAAGCAACGGCTAGCGTCTGTCTGAGTGTGTGTGTGTGAGAGAGAGAGAGAGTGTGCGTGTGTGTAAACTGATGGATTATTGATTATTGATCCTCTGTTCTGAGGAAATGTGCTGGTGGGACTTACTCCAATAAAAACGTCTTTCAACAAACAGACTCTCGTGTGTTGTTTCACGGCTAAAGTGTGTGGCTTCCGCTAACGTCTGCACTAGCGACCCGCCACGGACCCGGAGAAGGAGCCGGAGTTTATTGGCCGGGAATTTCAACACCACATCTCACCACTGGATCATATTCCTCAGAGAGAAAAACAGTATGGAGAATCACCAGCTCCTACTGAGCATTTAAGGTGGAATGGAAGATACAGCTAAAAAGCTAACGTTAGCTTTGTGAAAGGACTGAGTGAAAAGCAGGCTAACTGGCTAAAGCTAGGAGTACAGGAGATTTCCACTCAGGCCGAGTCCGGTGCAGTCGACGTTGACATTCAGGGAGCGTATGAGGGGCTCAGACCAGGCAGAACCTATAAACTATTTTGGGGTTTTTCAACCCCTCTTTGGACGCACTCTTGTAATGTAAACTCCCAGTGAAAACACTGGGGGTGGAAACGATCCCTGTCTTCAGTATTACACAAGTTAGCACAATAAAAGTCTCAAACCATGGAAAACAAGAAGTCTTACCCCTGCTGCCTTTATTCCAGCTTTAGTCGGATCTTCGTGTTTGTATCTGTGTCTCCTAGGCAACAGGAGTCACAAACTTGGGGGTGTGGCTCTATGCCCAGGCCTCGTGGCGTGATCTCATCTAACAGATTCTTAATGTAAAATCATGATGAATATAATTACAGGCCCTGGCCACTCTGGTGATGTTAGAGCAGGCAGTGGAGCACACCACCGTGAGTCCGATGAAGGGACGAACACAGTCCTTTAATAAATAAACGAACACAGGGTTTTTAAACACACATTACTGTTTATTCTTTAAAATGTTGTAGTCATGTTTACAGCGATTACTGGGGGACAGCTCTCTGTTTTTCCCTAAGACGGGGGACATGTACCCACCCGGGATTTGGGTGGGGGTAACCCTCTGGGCTCAGCTCTGCAGAAACTACACTGTGTAACTTTATGAGGACGACACAGTTCGCCTCCTCTCAGAGGAACTGAGTGTTCTGAAGTGACTCTGTCGCCCTCTAGTGTGAATGGGGGTATAATTGTGGTCATGTTACACTCAGGGGCACAAATCTCATGTTAATTATTTTATTAACTCCTTTAATATTTCAGTGTTTAAATAATATTTGTTTATAACACACAATAAAATATAACGTTCATATACAGTATATCGTTTATTTACAGACCTGAAAAACGCTGTAAGGTTTGACCTCCTTAAAGCCACAGAAGAGTGTTATGGTCTTTAAAGGGGAAGTGTGTGTAAACACGGCGCTGGAGAGGGTTTCCGTGTGAAGCGGCTGATGTCAGAGACTTTGGACACAGTGGTGGTGAATGGAACCAGACGTCTCCACGTCCACATCTGTCCGTGTGTTTCCTTTCTCCATCCAGCTGTGACCTCCTCCCTCCCAGGAGCTCCATACGAGTGGAGGACAATGGACGTCTGGTGCCATTCACCACCACAGAGGACGAGCACTGCACACTGACCCCGGTCTCCATCGCTCTGTCCACATGTCCCCCACTGTCTTCATGTGTCCACACGCTGCTGGGGACTGGACACTCTTCCCTGAGGGGGTCTGTGCAGAGAGAGAGAGAAATGGAGTGTGTGAATGACTGGGTGAGTGTAAGTGACTGGGTGAGTGTGTGAATGACTGTGTGTGTGTGTAAGTGACTGGGTGAGTGTGTGTGTGAATGACTGGGTGAGTGTGTGAATGACTGGGTGAGAGTGTGTGTGTAAGTGACTGGGTGAGTGTGTGTGTGTAAGTGACTGGGTGAGTGTGTGTGTGAATGACTGGGTGAGTGTGTGTGTAAGTGACTGGGTGAGTGTGTGTGTAAGTGACTGGGTGAATGTGTGTGTGTAAGTGACTGGGTGAGTGTATGTGTAAGTGACTGGGTGAGTGTGTGTGTAAGTGACTGGGTGAGTGTGTGTGTAAGTGACTGGGTGAGTGTGTGTGTAAGTCACTGGGTGAGTGTGTGTGTAAGTGACTGGGTGAGTGTGTGTGTGTAAGTGACTGGGTGAGTGTGTGTGTGTAAGTGACTGGGTGAGTGTGTGTGTAAGTGACTGGGTGAGTGTGTGTGTAAGTGACTGGGTGAGTGTGTGTGTAAGTGACTGGGTGAGTGTGTGTGTGAATGACTGGGTGAGTGTGTGTGTGTGAGTGTAAGTGACTGGGTGAGTGTGTGTGTGAATGACTGGGTGAGTGTGTGTGTGTGTGTGTGTGATTGACTGGTGAGTGTGTGTGTGAATGACTGGGTGAGTGTGTGATTGTGTGAACAGACACACACCTTTCTCACTGAGAGCTCTTTTGCTCCTCCATTTCTGGAGTGGACGCTTCAGTCAGTCCTCCTTCATCCCCCACTCCGGTACCTTCTTCACCTCCTTCAGCTCCTCCACTCTCCTCCTCTCCTCCTTCTTCTCCACCCTCTTCTTCTCCTCCCACCTCTCCTCCTTCACCTCCCTCTTTTTCTCCTCCTTCTTTCTCCTCTTCTCCTCCACCCTCCCTGTCTTCGCCTTCACTTCCACCTTCATCATGCTCTTCTGCCTTCTCACCCTCTTCTTCTTCTCCTCCTTCTTCCTCCTCTTCTTCTCCTTCTTCTTCCTCTTCTCTTTCTCCTCCTTCTTCCTCCTCTTCTCTTTCTCCTCCTTCTTCCTCCTCTCCTTCACTTCCTCCCTGTTCTTTTTCTTCCAGTTTTTTTCCCTTTCCTTCGTCTTCCCATTCTTCTTCATCCTCTTCTTCTTCCTCCTTTTCTCCTCCTCCATTCTTCAGTTTTTCTCCTGACTCTCTGTGTCTCTCCCCTCTCTCTCCATCATTCACTTCATTGCTGTCATCTTCGATGCTGTCTGAGCGTTCCACTCTGTTTATGTGACGCTGAGTCAAACCAACAAACAAACAAATCAGATACTGAATAACTCTCAGTGAAGACTGAACAACTGAGATCCTGAACAGAACAAAGCAGTTACAGACGATGAAAGAATGAGTTGTGAATAATTCAGATCAGATACTGAACAATTCAGAGCAGATACTGAACAATTCAGATCGCAAACTGAACTGAATTCACACACTGAACAATTCAGATCGGATACTGAACTGAATTCACACACTGAACAATTCAGAGCGGATACTGAACAATTCAGATCGCATACTGAACTGAATTCACACACTGAACAATTCAGATCGGATACTGAACAATTCAGATCGCATACTGAACAATTCAGATCGGATACTGAACAATTCAGATCGGATACTGAACAATTCAGAGCGGATACTAAACAATTCAGATCGGATACTGAACAATTCAGATCGGATACTGAACAATTCAGATCGCATACTGAACAATTCAGATCGCATACTGAACAATTCAGATCGGATACTGAACGATTCAGATCGCATACTGAACAATTCAGATCGGATACTGAACAATTCAGATCAGATACTGAACAATTCAGAGCGGATACTGAACAATTCAGATCGGATACTGAACAATTCAGATTGGATACTGAACAATTCAGAGCGGATACTGAACAATTCAGATCGCATACTGAACAATTCAGATCGGATACTGAACAATTCAGATCGCATACTGAACAATTCAGATCGCATACTGAACAATTCAGATCGGATACTGAACAATTCAGATCGGATACTGAACAATTCAGAGCGGATACTGAACAATTCAGAGCGGATACTGAACAATTCAGAGCGGATACTGAACAATTCAGATCGGATTCTGAACAATTCAGAGCGGATACTGAACAATTCAGATCGGATACTGAACAATTCAGAGCGGATACTGAACAATTCAGAGCGGATACTGAACAATTCAGATCGGATACTGAACAATTCAGAGTGGATACTGAACAATTCAGATCGCATACTGAACAATTCAGATCGGATACTGAACAATTCAGAGCGGATACTGAACAATTCAGAGCGGATACTGAACAATTCAGATCGGATACTGAACAATTCAGAGCGCATACTGAACAATTCAGATCGCATACTGAACAATTCAGATCGGATACTGAACAATTCAGATCGCATACTGAACAATTCAGATCGCATACTGAACAATTCAGATCGGATACTGAACAATTCAGATCGCATACTGAACAATTCAGAGCGGATACTGAACAATTCAGAGCGGATACTGAACAATTCAGAGCGGATACTGAACAATTCAGATCGGATTCTGAACAATTCAGAGCGGATACTGAACAATTCAGATCGGATACTGAACAATTCAGAGCGGATACTGAACAATTCAGATCGGATACTGAACAATTCAGAGTGGATACTGAACAATTCAGATCGGATACTGAACAATTCAGATCGGATACTGAACAATTCAGATCGGATACTGAACAATTCAGAGCGGATACTGAACAATTCAGATCGGATACTGAACAATTCAGAGCAGATACTGAACAATTCAGATCGGATACTGAACAATTCAGATCGGATACTGAACAATTCAGAGCAGATACTGAACAATTCAGAGCGGATACTGAACAATTCAGAGCAGATACTGTGGTGATTTGTCTGTGATTTCTTTGTGATTTATCTGCAGTGGTGTGTAGTTTTGCTGCTCACTCACAGACAGCGTGAAGCCGAGAGTCAGGAGGAAGGTCAGCAGCAGCAGCGTCCTCATCCTCAGTCAGCTACCAACACAAATACAACACAACAACAAACACACGCTCAGGCGTTATATTTATATTCCGTATTTTCAACATTTACTTTCATATTATTTCCAGAAATTGTCATTTTTACTTTAATTTAATGACTTGTGTTTATTAAGATTAAACATTTAAAAATTACATCAATGATTAATTTATTTAATTAATATTAATAAAATAATAACATTTTAAAATATTTGAAAATAATAAAATCGTAAAAAAAATAAACCAAATTTTTTTTTATTATTATTTTAAACTGATTATGATGTTTATTATGAAATACACAGAATATAACATTAATTATTATTTAGTATCTTTATTTTCCCAGTGTAATGGACACATACGGAGACATGTCTGCATCTATGAGCCACACAGTGTCATTTAATTTAATTTAATAATCATCTATTAGACCATGTGCTGAAGTGTTATTATAAATTAAGAGTCTAACACTAGAACATTCAGAACACCAGGCAGTGGACATTAACCCGTGTTATTAACCTGTGTCATAACTGTGTAGTAAAGGGACTCTTACCTGTGAGATCTGCCCTCAGTCTGATAAAGAAAGAGTAAATTCACACTGAAACCAGAACCAGAGCTCAGCTTCACTCTGGCTCTGCTGAGAGACCGGACTGGGTTTAAAGGTCTGACCCGGAGGACGTCTGTCCAATCAGAGCGCGTCTGAGAGGTGTGTGGACACTGCGGAGGCGTCCAGACCAGACGTTGTGTGGTTAATTAAACCCAGCGCCTCTTATAAACCTCTTATAAACCAGTCCCTGCTCTATTTCAGACCCGGTGACCGAGCGCCTGGGTCCTGTCCGCTCTGATTCAGGGGTCAGGGCCTCGGGGAGGGACCAAATAACACACACGTGGCCTGTGCAGAAGTCTAACCGTGGTGTGTTTGAGCGGTGGGTCCTGGAGAGTACCGCTGTCTGTTAACACAGCAGATCTGTACACTTAGCTTTAAATACAGAAAAGGCTCCCTGTTCACTATTCCCTACATTACTCACTACAGAGTGCACTATTATAGGGGACTGGGTTCAGGAGGATAGTGAGCGGTTTTAGACACAGCTCTGTGTGGATGCTGTGGGTGGTGGCAGGTGGGAGGTGGAGGTCAAACCTGTCCTGTATTTGTTGTTACCCGGTTAGTGCGGACTGCCCCAGTTGTACACACATGTAGCTTATAGCAGCAGACTGGTTTCCAAAGAAGAGAGGAGCTTTAAGAGTAACTTTAAACACACAGAAATATGAGTTATTATCTCCTCACAGTCCTTTACAGTTTTAAACTGGAGCACTGGCAAAATGTGTTTGTTTACAGCTGAAGATATGGTAGTCTTCTGTTTAACAAAAGACAACAACGATGGGGGAAACATACGCCGTTCAACCAATCTGGACTGTGTCTATTCGCAGTTATCCGTTAGACATGGGCTCTGCACTAATCTGGTAGGGACATGGGCTCTACTCTACCTTCTGCAGTGCATTGTGGGATTCTTAACGTTAAAATAAATTGTCGATTTTGCCGCTACAAAGCTACACAGATATCTTCAGCTGTAAAAAAATAAAAACACATTTGGCAAGTGCTCCAGGTGTTTAAAACTCTAAAGTACAGTGAGTAAAGACTAACTCATGTTTGTGTGTGTTTAAAGTTACTCAGTTTTCCGGATAAAGCTCCTCTCTGCTTTGGAAAACGGTCTCTGTTGCTATAAACCGCGTGAATGGAGGTCTGCGCGTGCGCAATCCAAACCGGGCCGGTAACGACACACTTCTTTTCGAACACTTCCCTAAAATGGCGGAACACCAACATAGTGCACAGCGCAGGACTGATCAGAACTACAAGACACGCCACGCACTACAGGAACTACATTTCCCACAATGCCACAGCGCCTTTCCAATCAGCTAACGCTTTCAGAGACACTTTCCTTCGATTTTGTGCCCGAAATAACTGACATTCCTGATATTTAAAGATATCAGCCACTCAGCCGACAAGGTAATGATGTCTTAGAGTGATGTGTGTTGACTACAGTCGCTTGTAACTACTAGAAATCACAGAAATAAACCAGAAAAGTGCTAGCATTGGCTTTATTTAATCTTTAGCAAAAGGGGCGCTGATAAACACAGGCTCAGAATCTGAGGAGAATGAGCTGTTTCTCATTTCACTTCTTCAGAGGTGTGCACTAATTATGTGGCTAAAGATTGGGGACAATTTATGTTCATTTTTCAAAGATATTCCTTTATTTTATGCTGTTTTTTAGAGAAGGACGTCTGGTTCCCTTCACCACCACAGTGTTTAATCACAGTGGAGTTCCCCTTCTGACCCTGGGCCTGTAAAGAGTAAACGATGGTGTCCTCTCTCAGGGCTTCATTAGGGTGGGCCCTGGACGGTGATCTCACTGACCGCAGCGACGAGGGACACTTTGATGAAGGATAATGAAGCAGCAGGGGACACTCTGGTGGTTTACTCCGGTAATAAAATAAAACACAGTCACACGATCCCAGTGAAACAAACAGCAGCTTTACTATCAGTCACCACATTAAAAACAGTCTGAAAGTGTGTAGGTCCCACCCACAGACTCCACACGACCTCAGTGTGCCGCAGAGGCTTTTCTGTGGGGTCAGACCAGGTGGACCCCCGCCTTCACCCCCTCCACCGCTCTGTCTTCTCTGAGCACCTCACAAGAGTTTTAAAGACTGACCAAAACATTATAACCATCACAGTGTGGCCTTCAGTTCCTAACATCTATCCCGCTCCAACGTCTACTTCAGGTACTGACTGTTCGATCATCGCTTCCCTCCCTCAGTAGGGGGCGCTGTAAACTGGTGGTCAGCGTTTGTCACTAAACCTGGCAGTGGTTTTAATCTTGTGGCTGATATTCCAGACTTTTTAACACCTCATCTACACCTGCTGAGAGTAAGACTTCTACAGCTCATATTAAAGTGGTGATGCTGATATATAGAGTGTGTGTGTGTGTGTGTGTGTGTTATAGGAAGTGAACCTGACCCAGACTGTGGTCACACACTACACCCTATAAAAGCTGTGTATGGCGTGTCTGGACCTTGATGAACTCTCTCTGTCTCTGAGCTGCTGGTGGATGAATTAACTCTGCTCTGATGTCATCGCTGTGCGGTGGGTGGAGGTGGTGCTTTCAGACTTTAAAGGAACACTAGGTAAGATTTACTGTTCTTGCTCCTGTGCGCCCCCTACTGTTACAAAGTGTAACTCACTTTACAGCACTGAAGAGTAGGGATAGGGAGAGTGTGGGCAGTGGGGTCCTACCCTCCTCCTAATGTGATAATAGTGCTACGCCCAGACAGTGCCCTAAAGGTTAGTCAGAGGGAGCTGAAGGTTTGTTTTCTGACATACATTCTGCATTACACAGGGTGGAGGAAGGTGTTAGATTCAGCCCTAGTGTAGCAGAGAGACTCAGACACTCTGTGATGTCACTGTGATGTCACTGTGATGGGTTTGCCAGGAGTAAAGTGGAAAGGTCGCTATTTTACTTGGGATTCGCACTGAAATGAATCATGGACTCTGTCTTACATGTTATATCATATTTATTTTAACAGATTACATCAAAACAGTCAAAGAATATTAAAAAAAATCTAAAAAATAACATGCAAACTTTACCGTTTCGTTATCTATCGCTAGTTTGGTATAATGTGGTGAGAAGTGTTATTTCTGGACCTAACTGATTATAATGTGAGTGAATCAGGAGTTTGACTCAGTAGAAGAGTCGTTCGTTTGACTCGACTCTTAGAATCGACTCACTGTTTAGAAATGTATTAGCTTGAGTTGCTTGAATCGCTGGAGTCACTCGAACTACACGAGTCACTTGAATCACTTGAGTCACTTGAGTCACTTGAACTGCTGGAGCTACTTGAATTACAAGAGTCACTTGAGTCGCTCGAATCACTAGAATCGCTTGAATCACTAGAATCACTTGAGCTACAAGAGTTGCTTGAGTCACTTGAGCTTGAACTTGAGCTTGAGCTTGAACTTGAGCTTGAACTACATGAGTCACTTGAATCACTTGAATCACTTGAGTCACTCGAGTCACTGGAGCTGCAGGAGTCACTGGAAGAGCTGCTGGAGGAGCTGCTGGAGGAACTGCTTGAATCACACGAGTCACTTGACTCACTGGAGCTGCTGGGGGCGCCTGGTGCCTTTGGGGTTTTGGGTGTAGTCACCTGGTTCTGTTTCTGGTGATCCGGGCTGTCCCTCATCAGCCCAAAGTCATCAAACTCAAAGCTGAAATCTATCAGCTTGTTTTTTTTCTTCTCCACACGCCCCCTCTCTCTTTTCTTCCCTCTCTCTTTCCTTCCCTTTGGCATCTTCTTCCCCTCGCGCTGCTTCTTTTTGTCTGACGTGCCCTTGCGGCCTTCGTCCTCGTTCTCCCCCTCCTCGTTCTCGGCGCTGCGGGTCCGGAGGCGGGCGTGTGTCACGTCGTCCCCGCGTGGGCTCTGCTCGCTGTGATTGCTCTGGCTTGTGTCTGAGGGTTCTGCATGGTTCTGGACGGGGTTCCTCATGGTGGAGGTCCCTGCTGTACTCTGATGTCCGTCTCGGCCCCACGTCTCCACAGCAGCGGGCGCAGTCAGGATCACATCCTCCTCATCTCCAGCATTGACCTCCAGAAGCTCATCTAATGAAGGTTCAAGACCGGGCTTGTGTCCCTCCGCTGTCCTGGCGGAGCGCCTGACAATAAACGAGTGCAGAGAACGAGTGGAGCTGCTCTCTGTGGGACGAGCCTGAAAAAGACAAGGGAGCGTATACACTTCAGGCCTCAGTGGACAGTGGAGTCACTTTTGAATCAAATGATTCACAAGGTTCACTAGTTACCTGAAATTCAATTACAAGACATTTGAATCAACTGAGTCACTTGAATGACATGATGTGAACAAGAGTGTTTTGAATCTCTTTACGTTCGAGTCAAGCGACTCCCAAATGTCACTTAAAGTGACTTTAATTGAAACACTTCTAATTATTTCATTGGCTTGTTTCCCTGTTGTTTTGGGTGAATCACTGGAGATTTAAACACTTCAGATATTCCCATCACTTGTGTCCCTTTTGTATCAGGCGAGTCACTGGAGACACTGGAGTCTGAATTACTTCAGTCATTTGAATCACTTGAATAACTTTGCCTAACTTTGAATAACTCCTCCAGGGTGTGTCCCTGCCTTGCGCCCAGTGATTCCAAACCCACCGCAACCCTGAACTGAATAAGTGATTACAGACCATGAATGAATGAATGAATGAATATCTTTGAGTCTAGGGAGTCAGACACTTGAAATACTTGAGTGTTTCATGTCAAATAACTCAGGAGTCATGGGGTAACAAACCTTATTCACATGAGTCATTTGAATCACTTGAGTCACCTCAGAAATGTGACACATTCACTTTATTAAATGTAGTCCTTTATTATGGACTTTACCTGAGGGACGGCGAGGTCACTGAGGTCACCGTAATCTCCACTGCCCTGAGAAACACAGACACACAACGTCAGCAAACTCCACCGGCCGAGACAGAGCACTTCGGGAGTTACAAAGGGAGTTTATCATTACTGTTACTGTAGTTTAACAGGGAGTTTGTCATTACTGTAACTGTTTATCATTAGTATTACTGTAGTTTAACAGGGAGTTTATCATTACTGTAACTGTTTATCATTAGTATTACTGTAGTTTAACAGGGAGTTTATCATCAGTGTTACTGTAGTTTAACAGGGAGTTTATCATTAATGTTACTGTAGTTTAACAGGGAGTTTATCATTAGTGTTACTATTTATAATTACTGTTACTGTAGTTTAACAGGGAGTTTATCATTAGTGTTACTGGAGTTTAACACAATGTTTATCATTAGTGTTACTGTAGTTTAAAAGGGTGTTTATCAATAGAGTTACTGTAGTTTAACAAAATTTATCATTAGTGTTACTGTAGTTTAACAGGGAGTTATTGTTAGCATTACTGTAGTTTTACAGGGAGTTTGTTTTTAGTGTTACTGTAGTTTAACATGTGTGTAACTGTAGTTTGTCAGGGGTGTGGATGTTGATTGTCAGGAGTGTTACTGTAGTTTGCCAAGAGTGCTATATTAGTTTACCAAGAGCATAGCTGTTGTTTGTCAGGTGTGTGGTTGTAGTTTGTCAGGTGTGTGGCTGTAGTTTGTCAGAAGTGTAACTATAGTTTGTCAGTATGGTAGCTGTAGTTTGTCATGAGTGTAGCTGTAGTTTGTCATGAGTGTAGCTGTAGTTTGTCAGGACTGTGGATATAGTTTCTCAAGTGCGTAGCTCTAGTTTGTCAGGTGTATGGCTATAGTTTGTCAGGAGTGTGGCTGTAGTTTGTAAGGAGTTTGGCTATAGTTTGTCAGGTGTGTGGCTGTAGTTTGTAAGGTGTGTGGCTATAGTTTGTCAGGTGTGTGGCTGTAGTTTGTCAGGAGTGTGGCTGTAGTATGTCAGGTGTGTAACTGTAGTTTGTCAGGAGTGTAGCTGTAATTTGTCAGGAGTGCGGCTATAGTTTGTCAGGTGTGTGACTGTAGTTTGTCAGGTGTGTGGCTGTAGCATGTCAGATGTGTAACTGTAATTTGTCAGGAGTGTAGCTGTAGTTTGTCAGGAGTGTGGCTATAGTTTTTCAGGTGTGTGGCTGTAGTTTGTCAGGAGTGTGGCTGTAGTATGTCAGGTGTGTAACTAGTTTGTCAGGAGTGTGGCTGTAGTTTGTCAGGGGTGTGGCTATAGTTTGTCAGGAGTGTGGTTTTAGTTTGTAAGGAGTGTAGCTGTAGTTTGTCAGGTGTGTGGCTGTAGTTTGTCAGGTGTGTGGCTGTAGTTTGTCAGGAGTGTGGCTATAGTTTGTCAGGAGTGTGGCTGTAGTTTGTAAGGTGTGTAGCTGTAGTTTGTCAGGAGTGTGGCTGTAGTTTGTCAGGAGTGTGGCTGTAGTTTGTCAGGTGTGTAGCTGTAGTTTGTCAGGAGTGTGGCTGTAGTTTGTAGAGACTGGCTGTAGTTGGAGAGTATATAATGGAGCTGATCTTACTGACTGTATCTCCTCCACCAGCGGAACCTGAGAGAAAAGAGAGATAGGGAACAGAGGAAAGAAAGACACATTTAAACTCTAGCAACTTCTCTTTCACTCATATGATCTCTCTCTCTGTGTGTGTGTGTGTGTGTGTGTGTGTGTGTGTGTGTGTGTGTGTGTGTGTGTGGTACTCACTGGTACAGCGGTGATGGAGCCGATTAGACACATAAGCACAACTTTCATCATTATGGCAGATTTACTCTGTAAACACACACACACACACACACACACACACACCACTGCAGGTAAGTCAACATATCATCAGGAAAGGGACCACACTGATTAATGCTGTTTGTGAGTGTGTTTTGAAAGGAGGATGTGTTCATTTACACATGATACAGGATCTCTGTGTGTGTGTGTGTTTGTGTGTGTGTGTGTGTGTGTGTTTACACAGTGACACAGGACATCAACCCATCATTAGTAATAATAACGTTAATAATAATGTTAATAATAATGTTAACAATAATATACTCACAGTGTCCTTTAGATCCGAGTGGCGTCTCTTCACTGTAACACACTCTCAGTCGGATCAGTGCGTCAGGAGTGTAACACACACACACTGAACAGAGGCACTAACACTGCACTCATCACCCTTACCCCCCGCTCTCTCTCGCCTGCTCTGCCTGCATCTGAGCACCTGCCCTCACCTGGGGCTTTTATAACCAGGGCAGAGCGGGGCGTCTGTATTTACCCCCGGGGCTTAATGACCAGCGTCCACTGAATCAATAACAGGACACTGAGGGTAAAGTGATACCTCCGTCCTCACTGACGTACAATTACCAGATAAAGAGTTTACTCTCAGATCACACACACACACACACACACACACACACACAACACACACAAGCTCACAAACACACACACAGTACACACACAAGCTCACATACACAACACACTACACACACACATACACAACACACACACACAAGCCCACAAACATACACACAACACACGCACACACACTACACACACACAAGCCCACAAACACACACACACACCCACAAGCTCACACACGCACACACTACACACAACACACTACACACACAAGCTCACATACACAACACACTACACACACACTACACACACACAAGCCCACAAACACACACACACACACCCACAAGCTCACACACGCACACACTACACACAACACACTACACACACAAGCTCACATACACAACACACTACACACACACTACACACACACAAGCCCACAAACACACACACACACACCCACAAGCTCACACACGCACACACTACACACAACACACTACACACACATAAGCCCACAAACACACACACACACCCACAAGCTCACACACGCACACACTACACACAACACACTACACACAAAAGCTCACAAACAACACACACACACAAGCTCACATACACACAACACACACACACGCACACACACACTACACACACACAATCCCACAAACACACACACACACACATACACACACTACACACACACAATTTCACAAACACACACACATACACACACGGTCATGTACACATTATACATACACTTCTATAAATACTATATACAGTACACACACACACACAACATACACACATATTATACATGCACATCTATAAATACCATATACACTACACACACGTGCACATTAAACACACACTCCAAAAATACTCTGTATGCAATCCATATAACACACACACACACACACACACACACACACACACATTCTCCTGCTAATATTTTGCATTCAGATAATACATAACACACAAACACACATGCAACCACACCTCTATACACATTTTATAGTGTACACACACACACACACACACACACACACACACACACACATACACTCAATAAAAAACTTTCTACGTCAACATCTTCCCATTCACTTGTTTATCAAAGTGTCTAAAGGAACCAAACTGACCCGAGTGAGTGAGTGAGTCTGTATTTACCCCCGGGGCGTAACGCCCAGCGTCCAGTGAATCAGTCAATAACCAGAGTATTAATGACTTCATGTGTTCATCTCAGACACTTACTCCTTTATCTGTTTTTATAGAGTTTCTTTGTACTTTGTGTTTGTGTGGATTTGTTAAAAATTTAAAAATAAAGAGACACTTCAGATCCTCCTTTATTTTAGTGTTTATTTAGTTAATGAGTGAATGTTTACTTCATTAGTTCATTAGTTTAATTCACATCTGACACAAAAACAGTGAGAATCCATTCACAGTGAATCACTCTGTAATTAATACACATCACACTCATCAGAGACTCATCAGTACACTTCACACACAGTGAGGAACACAGCCTTTCTCAGGGCAGCTGACGCTACACCAGCTCAACACGCTTGGAGGAGAACACTAACGGCTACAGTGCAGCGCTAATTTCCTGAATACTGTGATTAGCGCGAATCACAGCAGCATCCCACACTTAGCATTAGTGCAGCATGCTTTATTTACACTCCTCCACCTTCATTTTATTTAAACCTTTCCACCTTAAATAGCTCCTCAAACTTAGCAACTTCAACTCTTTATTTACACCCTTCCACCTTAAACATCTGCTCAAACTTAGCACCTCAGCGCAATGTGCACCTTCAGCACTTTATTTACACTCCTCCACCTTAAATATATGTATTACTACAGCCCCAGGGCTGATTTTAGCTTTTGTGAGGAACTTTCTCACACACACACACACGCGCACACACACACACACACACTCTCATTCCTTAATAACACACACACTTAATGACAGCTTTGCAGGTCCCAGAGGAGCTTTAATCAACACATGAAAGGGTTAACTTTCCTCCATTTGGAGGACACTCCTTCAAATATAGCTCTCTCTCACACATACACACACACACACTCACACACACACACATGATTACTCATAAATACACAGATTACACACAGATGGAGCACAGAGGTGTGTGATGTGGGCTATTTAAGGTGGAGAAGGTTAATGAAGGGTTAACTACCACACATTTACACACATCATCCAACAAAGGTCAGTGTGATCTCATACAGTGTCTGTTTGAAACAAGGTTTACACACAGTGTGTGTTAGTTAAGAGCAAAATCAGCCACAATATTAAAACCACTGCAGAGTGATGTGTATCAACAGTGATGATCTGGTTACAGCGCCCCCTGTGGGCAGTACAGTGCGAAGCCGTGGGTAGTGTAGTCTTAAAGCACTCCACCCATTAAAAATAACCCCTGTGTAAGAGAGTGGTGGTGAAGGTGACCAGACATCTACACCACCAAACCAGTCCCCACCCAGTGGAACCAGTGGAGTGTGGTGGACGTCTGGTTCCATTCACAACCGCTGTGAACAGCACTCTCTGGAAGGTTCTCCAGGACGGAGCTTTTCACACCGACCCAAATCACACTCAGTCTCCATCACTGTATTCACACCATGGCCACTTCGTCACACGAACCTTCAGAACAGGGCTGAGGGGCTGGTGGGTAGTTTTAAAGGTGCAGTGGCGGAATGTGTTAAAGGTGCAGTGAGGGACTTGTGAACAGTGTAGTGTTACCGATGAAGTGAGGTTGTTGTGGTTAATGCAGTGACAAAAGTGCAGTGAGGTGTTTGTGGGTAATGTAGTGTTAAAGATTTAATGGGGATGTATTAAAAGTGCAGTGAGGGGTTTGTGGGTAATGTAGTGTTAAAGATGCAGTGGGGATGTATTAAAGGTGCAGTGAGCTGTTTGTGGGTAATGTAGCGTTAAAGATGCAATGGGGATCTATTAAAGGTGCAGTGAGGGGTTTGTGGGTAATGTAGCGTTAAAGATGCAATGGGGATGTATTAAAGGTGCAGTGAGGGGTTTGTGGGTAATGTAGTGTTAAAGATGCAGTGGGGATGTATTAAAGGTGCAGTGAGCTGTTTGTGGGTAATGTAGCGTTAAAGATGCAATGGGGATCTATTAAAGGTGCAGTGAGGGGTTTGTGGGTAATGTAGCGTTAAAGATGCAATGGGGATGTATTAAAGGTGCAGTGAGGGGCTTGTGGGTAATGTAGTGTTAAAGATGCAATGGGGGACCTATTAAAGATGCAATGAGGGGTTTATGTAATGTAGCATTAAAGATGGAATGAGGACATATTATCGGTGCAGTGAGGCATTGTGGGTAGTGTTCTTTTAAAGATGCAGTGGTGGATGTATTATAGATGCAGTTGGGATGTGATAAAGGTGCAGTGACGTGGTTGTGGGTAGTGTAGCATTAAAAATAAAGCTGGGGATGTATTAAACATCTAGTGATTTGTGAGTACTGTGGTGTTAGTGATCCAGTGGAGGACGTATTAAAGGTGCAGTGAGAAGTTTGGGGGTAGTGTAGTGTTAAATTTGCAGTGAGGGATGTATTAAAGGTGTAGTGAAGGGGTTGTGGGGGTTAAAAGGTTAAAATATTGTTGGAATATATTAAAGGTGCAGTGGGGAATGAATTAAAGGTGTAGTGGGTGGTGTATTAAAATTGAAGTGTTTAAAAGCATGTTTTGATCCTCTGAACTGCTCAGATGGTCATGTGACCCTGGTCCTCTTCCAGTTGCAGGGGTCCGTGCTGCAGATCGTTGTCGATGGTCCCGTCATCATTAACATCTCCGTGTGGAATACACTCGCCGTTATCCACCGTCTCTCTGCATTCGCGCAAGGCTGGAAGCCCCGCCTCCTCCACGCTCTCATTGCTCACGCTGGCGGCGCTGTCTGTGGGAGCGGGAGCACTCAGGACGGACGCCGGTGTAGGGTTGTTTACCGCAGCGATTGCCGGCTCTGTAGCCACACTCCCGATGATGTTTCCACCACTGAGCTGCCGATAGATGTTGTGTTTGTAGACGCGGAGCCAGCTCTGAGGAACATGGGTAGTTATTACACCCCAATCATAAAGTTGTATGTAAAATAAACATTAAAAATGCAGTGGAGGCTTTATTAAAGGTGTGGTGGAGGGTTTTGGGAAGTATAATTTTAAAGATGTATTCGGGATGTATTAAAGGTGCAGTGGAGTTGTGGGTAGTGTAGTGTTAGAGATGCAGTGGAGGACATATTAAAGGTGCAGTGAATGTGTTGTGTGTAGTGTACTGTTAGAGATGCAGTGGAGGACATATTAAAGTTGCAGTGAAGGTGTTGTGTGTAGTGTACTGTTAGAGATGCAGTGGAGGACATATTAAAGGTTCAGTGAAGGTGTTGTGTGTAGTGTACTGTTAGAGATGCAGTGGTGGACATATTAAAGGTGCAGTGAAGGTGTTGTGTGTAGTGTACTGTTAGAGATGCAGTGGTGGACATATTAAAGGTGCAGTGAAGGTGTTGTGTGTAGTGTACTGTTAGAGATGCAGTGGTGGACATATTAAAGGTGCAGTGGAGGTGTTGTGGGTATTGTAGTGTTAGAGATGCAGTGGAGGACATATTAAAGGTGCAGTGAATGTGTTGTGTGTAGTGTACTGTTAGAGATGCAGTGGAGGACATATTAAAGTTGCAGTGAAGGTGTTGCGTGTAGTGTACTGTTAGAGATGCAGTGGAGGACATATTAAAGTTGCAGTGAAGGTGTTGTGTGTAGTGTACTGTTAGAGATGCAGTGGAGGACATATTAAAGTTGCAGTGAAGGTGTTGTGTGTAGTGTGCTGTTAGAGATGCAGTGGAGGACATATTAAAGGTGCGGTGAAGGTGTTGTGTGTAGTGTAGTGTTAGAGATGCAGTGGGGGTTTATTAAAGGTGCAGTGAAGGTGTTGTGAGTAGTGTGCTGTTAGAGATGCAGTGGAGGAGATATTAAAGGTGCAGTGGAGGTGTGGGTAGTGTAGTGTTAGAGATGCAGTGGATGAGATATTAAAGGTGCAGTGAATGTGTTGTGGGTAGTGTAGTGTTAGAAATGCAGTGGAGGACATTTTAAAGGTGCATTGGAAGTGTTGTGAGTAGTGTAGTGTTAGAGATGCAGTGGAGGTGTGGGTAGTGTAGTGTTAGAAATGCAGTGGAGGACATAATTAAGGTGAAGTGGAGGTTTTGTGGGTAGTGTAGTGTTAGAGATGCAGTGGTGGAGATATTAAAGGTGCAGTGGAGGTGTTGTGGGTAGTGTAGTGTTAGAGGTGCAGTGGAGGTGTGGGTAGTGTAGTGTTACAGATGCAGTGGAGGACATATTAAAGATGCAGTGGATGTGTTGTGGGTAGTGTAGTGTTAGAGATGCAGTGGAGGTGTGGGTAGTGTAGTGTTAGAGATGCAGTGGATGACATATTAAAGGTGCAGTGGAGGTGTTGTGGGTAGTGTAGTGTTAGAGATGCAGTGGAGGACATATTAAAGGTGCAGTGGAGGTGTTGTGGGTAGTGTAGTGTTAGAGATGCAGTGGAGGACATATTAAAGGTGCAGTGAAGGTGTTGTGGGTAGTGTAGTGTTAGAGATGCAGTGGATGACATATTAAAGGTGCAGTGAAGGTGTTGTGGGTAGTGTAGTGTTAGAGATGCAGTGGAGGACATATTAAAGGTGCAGTGGAGGTGTTATGGGTAGTGTAGTGTTAGAGATGCAGTGGAGGACATATTAAAGGTGCAGTGAAGGTGTTGTGGGTAGTGTAGTGTTAGAGATGCAGTGGAGGACATATTAATATTAATAAACATTAATATGCAGTATGGCACCTCACCCTGCGCACGTTTTCCTGGCTGCCCTGACTGTCATCGCCTAAAACTCCTTCGACATCACTGTGCTGTGGCAGCTAAACACACACACACACACTTAAAAGTCTGACTCAGACAGACTAGAAAACACTACACAGTCTAGTAAAAGTGGTCATGTGTTACCTGATTCCCCAGTGGGTTCAGGGACTCCAGTGCACTCGGGGTTGCCAGAGGTCCCAGGGTCGGCTCCTCCCTCTGAAACAAAGAAAGTCTGGTTAGAGTCAGTGTGTGATTTTGTGATTATTTCTGTTCCAGTCAGAAAGGGGTTTTACAAGAACACACTGTGTGTTTACATTACCATGTCCTCCAAGGTGACGTCCTGAGATTCCAGCGTCTAAAACAGCGAGGGACAGCGCGGTGAGGGCTGTGTCTATGTCTCTATGAGACTATGTCTAAACTCTGACTAAACTCTAAATCAGAGGAAGTGTGTTTCCTGCAGTAGCCACAGACCGACTGTGCAGCGCAAGTGATCCCCCGGTGTTGTTAGCGCTGTACACACACAGTGGCTAACCTGTTATTACCCTGTTACTAGGGTTTATGTTTAGTAGTTGCTATGGTATCAAGCATGGCTGCTAAGGAATTCCAGGTGGTTGCTATGAAAATTAATTTGCATTTTTAGTAGTATCCCAGGTGATTGCTAAAATGTTCCTTGATGGTTACTCTGATATCTGAGGTTTTTGGCAAGTTGTCATGAGGCTGTTACTATGGTACTCTAGTTGGTTACTAAGGGTTAGATAGGTTGTTGCTATAACATTCTTTGTGGTTGTTATAGTTGCTAAGCAGTTGCAGCATTATCCCAGGTGGTTGCTAAGATATTAACAGATGGTTGTATTTGCATACCTGGTGGTTGCTATGGCAGCTTCCACATAATTTCTATGGTATCTTAGGTGGTTGCTATGGCAGTTGCTAGATTATTGCTGTGATATCTGAGGTTGTTGCTATGGCATTTGCTAGCTTATTGCTAGGGTCATCCACACAGTGGCTAACCTGCTGATGCCTGGTTACTAGGGTTTCTGTTTAGTAGTTCTATTGTATTTAGGGTGACACACTGTTAAGGAATTCCAGGTGGTTGCAAGGACAGTTAATGTTCAGTTTGTATGGTATCCCAGGTGGTTGCTAAGATGTTTCCTGATGGTTGCTATCGTACCATAGGTGATCACTAAGGTTTTTCCTATGGCACCCAATCTTGTTACTATTTTATCCCAGGTAATTGCTAAAGTATTGCTATGGTATCCCAGGTGGTATGTATTTACAGTGTTATGGTAATGATAATGTTGACTGTACCTGCTCAGATGATTGAGAGTCAGATTCCTGTACAGAGCAGAGACAGAGAGAGAGTTACATTTTACTACAGAACTACAGACTAGCATCAGTTCTTTTAGAGGCTTCTCCAGCAGGTGAATCAGGTCCTGGTTCTGGAAGCGGGTTCTTGTTTAGTGGCTGTTCTCTCGTGGTTCAGAGCGAGTCGAGTAGGGACTAAACCGTGGCGTGTAAACCTTGCAGAGCGCTGATCGTCCAGAGAGAGTCGTCACTCTACGCCACGCACCGCAGACGACCAGCACCAACTCTCCATCTGTAAAATCTCCAGCTGCAGCAGAGATCACGTTTGTTTTTATCCGACTCACGACGGCAGCTCGTAAAATGACGCCGTGGTCTTTTGAAGAGGTTCAAACGCTCCTTGGATCGGTGGCCGACGAAAGAATCCAGCGAGAGCTGGACGCTGCAACAAGGAAGGAACAAACTCTACTGATCTGTCTGAACTGATGAAGGAGCTGTGTTCAGTCCCAAACAACAACAACACGCCGATACACCACGAGTAAACACCGCTTAACGTCACCGCCGCCGTTGTTGTGGTTTCCAAAGCCCACTGTTCCCCTTAGAGACAGGATTAGAGACGACACCCAATACATTTCGGAAAACCAACCAGGGACCAATCAGAGAGTAGAGTCTAGCAGTGTTCAGTAGAGTAGGGACCATGCAGTGGCAAAGCTCCAAAATAATACTGTAAATGCACTGTCAAAGTACTAATTGTAAGTGTATTTGAAGTGTTGTGTGTGTACTGCAGACTTGTGTGTGTGTGTCTGTGTGTGCGCTGACTCACAGTGCTCTCCGAAGTGTTGTCCTCTGGGCTCTGAGAAAAGGGAGAGTGATGGTCAGTATTTAAATCTCACCCTTTGTGTGTTATCTTCAGACAATGTCGGACTGTGGTAAACTCATACCTCTGTGGGGGTCTCCACTGATTCACTCTCTGAACTCTCGGACTCGGACGAGCTCTGCGGTGCCACCTTCAACAAAACCCAACAGAAACTAATCAGAACTGAACCGCTGGAATGAACGACTCGTTTGAATCTTGAATCATGATTCAGAATTGGATTCTGCTGTACTGCATTGGAAGGGTTGGAATTAATGCCTTATTTGAATCATGAATCACAATTCTGAATCAGATTCTGAAATACTAAACTGATGTATTGACCCATTGTTTTGAATCATGAATCAAGATTCTGAATCACGCTCCTGTTTGTTAGCTCGAGTAATGTTGTGTGCATGAAGGTGTGTTTATATGTGTGTGTGTGTGTTTATACCTGATTGGCTCCAAACTGCTGTCCTTCACCTGGAATCCCTGGACTAAAAGGAGACCCTAGAAGAGCTGGATCAGTAGCTGGAACTCTGGAAGCTGGAGTGATCTGAGGGAGAGAGAAATAAAAACATTTATCATAAACAACGCGTACGACGTTAAGGCTGCCAGAGTTTCTGTCCGAGCCAGGACCTGAATCCTGCTGTGGCAGGGGGCAGCGTAGTGGTCCGATTGGCTGTGGTTCTGAGAGTGTGTGATGTATGGTGTGTAGGATGCAGGGTGTTCTCACAGGTTGTACAGTGGAGACCGATGGGTTGGTGTACTGGACCTCGGGATTCTGAGTAACACCTGCATTGTCCTCCTGAACAATCTGACAAACAAATAAACAAATAAACAAACATCCAGCACAGATCATTAAAACCATCCAGTTACAAACCTGTGCCATCAGGGGGCTTCACGTCTAAAACACAAGCAGACACACAGATGTGTGTGAAGCCCCAGATGTGTTTGTGTATAGTTCTAGATGTTTGTGACGCTTCAGATGTGTGTAAAGCTCTCAGTGAACATGAAGATTTAGATGTGTGAGAGTCTGCAGACGTGTGTGTATGTGCGTAGATTCAGGGGTGTGAGCAGCTTTAGGTGTGTGTGTGTGTTTATATATGTATGTATAGCTCCAGTGGTGTGTGTGTGTGTACCACTAGTGTAGTGTGTGTGTATATATATATATATATATATATATATAGTGTGTGTGTGTTTGTATACATGTGTATAGCTTCAGTGGTCTGTGTATAACTACAGTTGTTTGAGTGTATGTGTGTGTGTGTAGTTCCAGTGGTGTGTGTGTTTGTGTGTGTATAGCTTCAGTGGTGTGTGTTTGTGTGTGTATAGCTCCGGTGGTGTGTAGAACTACAGTTATTTGAGTGTACGTGTGTGTGAGTGTGTGTGTGTGTGTACTCACATTGTTGGTGGCGGCGGCGAGGCCGAGCAGAGAGAGGAGGACGGTGTGGATCATGGTGGACTCTGGCGCGTAAGTCTCTTAATCCTGAGCTGAACTGGGTCTGGGGCTTAAGCTCAGGCTTTATATCCATGCACTGACACACCACCCCACCCCTCACTACCCCACCCCACCCCGCACCACGAGGAGGAGGAGGAGAGGAGGAGCGGTAAATCTGTTTTTCTCTTTTACTTCTCAGAGGATGAGCAATGGTTTAGTGCCCATTTCTCATCACTCTCCTCATCCTTCCTTCTGTTCTCCTCCACCCATTCTTTCTTCATCTCTCTCTCTGTCTCTTCCCCCTCACTCCCTTTCTCTCTTTTCCTCTGTCCAAACTGCATAATTAGATTTAGTATCCCCTTTTTTCATGTTGTCATCTCAAGAAAACAACACCACATGTCATAACGCCCCCTTGTTGCCATGGCAACACTGGCTTGGACACTGTAAACATGAACCATGTTTGTTATTTATCTGTTAGGACATCTATATTTCTTCCATCTTCTGTAATGTTACCATTTTGGAAAGATATAATGATGTTTTTCCAATGGCGACGCTATATATTTTTGTATGAATATATATATATATTGTAAAAATCATTTCTAAATAAACATTAGACATGTCATTGTCCAAATCTGTTCAAACCAATCATTCTGTGTACATCCCCATCAGAGAACCCTTTAAGTGTTTCTCCCGGAGTCTGATTTACAGCTGCTGATAGGTCTGCAATTAGCTGAGCACTGATTTAGAGCTAGCCGGCGTTTTATTTGTGTCTGCCCGGGCTGTTGTTGATTATAAAAACATATTTACTCGGTGGTTTCTGTGGTCTGAGTGGTCCGCAGACCCCCGATGGGACGGGACGTGCCTCTGTCAGTTACGGATCTGTTATGGCAACTTTTCTGAAGGATGCTATGAATGGACACAAAGCCAGGAAGCCGATGTGGGCTTTTAAGACATTGCATCATGAGATTTATTACTTAAAATTCAAATGGAACTTATGCTTTTGCCACAAAGGAACAAACAAGTGGAGGACAACAGGAAGGCAGGCTTCTGCTGCGCCAGCAGAACATCACCTGGAGCCATGATAATAATAATAATAATAATACAAATGTATAATAAATGTAGAAAATTAGTACACAGGGCAAGACAAAGAGAAATCCCAACAGTACTGAAGACATGTAGTGGTATAAAAATAAGCAGGCAGCTAATCCCCGACGGTTGGGATGGTTGTTGTTGGTGAAAGCAGGCTGCCTTATTTAACAAGTATGTCATAGTAGCTGAGGAGGCAGCAGGCAGCTCGATGGTAACACCCAACAGCAACAATAAAAACAGGCTCCATCACTGGGCCGTTACAGCAGATAGCAGCATTGATGGCAGGTGGCTAGCTGACATGCTGTACCAAGCAGAGGCGATGAAAGCAGTCTCCCTCAGGTAGTAACGGTGTCAGAGTAGCTATAGTGATAATAACAGCTTGTTGCTAAGCAGAAGTGAAAGCAGGCTCCAGCAGTCGGTATTCACTGCTGGTTAGTGGTGGTGAAGGCAGTTTTCTTTAGTTGGCAAGAATGTCATAGTAGTTGAAGTTATAGCAGGGAGTTAAACAGGTGAGTCACACTGGCGAGACAGCAGACCGAAGTAGTGATAGCTGGCTGTTAGTCAACAGGCAGCTCAATCAATCAGCAGTCACATCAGATACTAGCAGTCATAGCAGGCAGCTAGCTGCCAAGTAGCACCTGTGTAAACAAGTTACATCAGTCAGCACTTATGGCAGATATCAGCAGTAACTGCAAGGTGTTAGTCTACAACCCAGACAATTAGAGGTGAAAGCAGGTCTGTTTGCTTGGCAAATGTTTCAGAGTAGTTGTGGTTATAGCAGGGATCTAACCACCAAGCAGCGTAGAGACTTGGTGATGAAAACAGGCTCCATCAGTCGTCAGGTAGATTTCAGCAGTCATAGCATCAGGTAGGGCAGGTTAGCAGTAGCGAAACGAGGCCCCCTCAGTTAGCCGGCACTTCATAGTAGCTGTGCTAATAGCAGGGAGTTAGCAGGAAAGCAGTAAAACAGTCAGCAGGCAAGGCAGATTACAGCAGTGCAGGCAAACAAACTGTGCTTGGATATTGTCTTTGAAAAGTTCAAAATAAGATGGCAAAGCTCAATGCTGGCAGACCATTGGCTTAGGGTATAAAGCCCTACAGAACTGGTGGAACAGTGGAACCATGTTCTCTGGGTTGATTGATCTCCATCCTGTACATTTAAGACAAGCTGGAGGGGTGTTTGTGATTCAGAGCTAATCATCCAATATCAGCACCTGACCTCACTAAAGCCTCTCCAGAACCATAGGGGCACAAGCTCTTACTTTGCCTCCTCACTGCTACTTGATTTCTGTCCTCTGTTGCTATACCGATGACGGGTATTAAAGCGTCTATTACCATGGTTACGCTGCAACGTCAGGACATTGTTATCAGTACTTTGTTGTACTATTTGATTGGTCACGTGTGTTTTCAGGGCTTGAAAAAAGTTAATCCAGGCACTGGCTGCTGTTTCCTTAGGAGGTGGCGCTGTCAATATGAGGTTGCTATGGTAATAATGGTTCATCCTCTGGTATTGGGTGTTGTCTTCTTCGCTGCTGATTTGTGGAGCTCGGCTAGAGTCGACAGACATTGGATGATCTGTGGAAGACAAAGTGATGTCCTGCAATTCATGGGACTCATCACTGTCATTAGCATTGTTAGCATTAGTATTGGCATTGGTTGAGCTTCCACTGCTTTGAGGTCCTGTGTTTGGGCCTGGTGTGCTAATCTCACTGGACAGGTCCTCATTGCTAACAAAAAGATTGCTTATGGAGGATGATTCCGAGGCGACCACTGGATGAAATGTGGTCAGTTCAACGGATTCATCTTTGGGGGTCAATTCAGGAGTCAATTCACTGATTCCTGGGCCTTCAGTGGTGGATTCTTTGGAAAAGGATTCTTTATTTTGGTTGTATTCTGAGCTGGATTTACCTGAGCGAGCAGGGTTTAGGCCAGCATTAGCTTCTTCATCTTCTTCACTGGAACCTGAGAGTATATGTGTCCTGCTAGTATTCCCTGGAGATACCTGCTCCTTGGACACACTCCTGAATCTTTGATCATCTTCCTCTGAGCTTGATCCAGGTGTGAGATCTTCAGGTTTACCTCCAATTATAGAAGGAACACCATTCTCTGTGCTAGGAGTGCCTTGTACCACAAGGTTCAGACTCTCCTCACTGCTAGATCCTGTTGCTTCTGAACTATGGTTCATGGAACTTGTTGAGGTTTCAACACCTTCCTCACTACTGGAGCTCACTTTTTCCTCACCATCCAGGTCTACAGAGGACTCTGGGCCATCCTGGGTGTCTGAAAATTCAGGCTCTGCATTAGTGGGGTTTGAAGTTTCTCTGCTAATTTCGATGGAAGTAGAATTGACATCTTCTCTGGACACTGGAGAACCAGGTGGGATCTCAGGTTGTTCTTCAGATTTTGAGTTGAGACTTTCTGGGTCTTGTGTAGGAAGGTCCTCACTTGCTTCCCAAGAGTATACTGGGGTGCTTACATGGTGCAGATCATGCTCAGGATCTTGCTGGCCTTCGGGATCTGTTTCAGAGTAGGGTGACTTGATATATCCCCAGTCCTCATATTCATCATTGTGGTGGCTCCGATAGTTCCAAGAGCTGAAGTAGTCAGCTAGTGGCCAACCATCGTTGACATATTCCGGACCAGATGGAAAGGACTTGGGAGAATCCTTTGTTACTGCCATAGGTTCTGGATTAGGAATTGGACTTACGGTAGATGCAAGCAAAGCACTGGTTACAAACAATTCATCCTGACCATCCTCTACTTCTTCAGAGCTGGAAGTAACGGTTGAGACTTTCTGGACCATCCAAGAACCTGAGGTGGGAGAAGCTCTTTGAAGTTCAAGATTTTCTACATAGGATCTAACTGACCTGGGGTTTGCTCCTTTGACATTTGCCTCCCTTGAAGAGGTATCCTCCCTGCTGTCAAGAAAGTCAGATGGTAGACCAAGAAGTTCTCCAAATAGATACTCAAGGAGAGTGGTAAACATGGTGGAATGTCCTCCACTGTCTGATTGAATGTTGCTCAGAGATATGTCTTCTGGGTTGCTAGGTTGATTCCTGGATCCAGGTTCAGGTAAATTTGAGTAATCTATATCTTCTAAGCTGGTCTTAGAAATGATGAGGTTGTCTTGGTCTTTTACCTCAGGGATGGAGCTGGACCTACGGTCATTTGTGAAGAATGGTTTGGACGTTATGCTAATTCTGGTTGTTTTGGAAGGTCTACCGGTTGTACCTTGCACCTTGGTCATAGCAGGGTCTGATGAAGTTATGAAGGCCTCATCAGCTTGGACATCACAGCTGAGCTTCTCCAGATCTCCAACCCTGAGATGGTGTGAGAGATGACCACACAACTCATTTCTGTTGTTTTTCTCACTGGTGAAGTCCAGCTGAGTCATCTCTGGCTCATGAACCTTAACTCCTTCCTCACCGAGTCCACTGCTGTCTTCGGTCCCACTGCTCTGACCGTCCTCTTCCTTGTGGCTGAAGACAAATGTCAGGACGTCCACAGAGACATTGGGGTTCTTGTCTCTTACGCTGACTGTCACGGTGCTGGGACCCTCCTCATTGGGTGCTCTGACTATGATGTCACTTTCAGAGGCATATGTAGATACAGCGGTGGAAACCTGATGACACGGCACTTATGAACAAATGACCTACAACTTTAATACATTTACACAATAATGAGACTTCTGCACCATTTAAGGTGGAACAATGGCAATGCACCACCATGTGTCAGCTGCACAATTTAAGGTGGACATTTAAACTTCTGCACTATTTATGGTGGAATGGTATCACAGCAATATAACTGCTGCACCATTTAAGGTGGAACGGTGCCACCACAGTGTAACCACTGCACCATTTAAGGTGGACTGTTGGAACAGTATCGTAACCGCTACCCCATTTAAAATGGAGTGGCATCACAGTCATGTAACTTCTCCACTGTTTAAGGTGGAATGGTGCCACCACAGTGTACCCTCTGCAACATTTAAGGTGGAATAGGAAATAAGTAATGAATAGATTTTACCTGGTGATTTGTTTCACTGTCTTCAGTGGAGTCACTGCTCTCGGACGACTGAAAACATCAACACAGATGATTTTACACACAACCTTATCATTTTAGAGATGTGATGTTTGCACTGTCTTCATCTACTGAGTGTGTGTGTGTGTGTGTGTGTGCAAATATTTCCATGAGTCTTCTCATTTTTAATTTGATGTTATTATAAACGTATGTATATTTGAGTAAAGGATATAAAATAAGAAGCTGAGGGCTGAATGCACCGCAGGTACGCAGTGTGCTTCGGGGGAAAGTTGGTAAGAAACACACTCCAAATTACAACGGCCCAAAATATACCAGCACAGAGCGAAAAATGTAAATGATATGTTTGTGTTTCCTGCTTGAAAAACTGTATAGTGCTGGGGGCAGTTAAACAAAGCTGAACTACTGCATCCCACCACACTCAGAACTTTAGGGTAAACGCACACATAACACACACTGACCACAGAGTCCAGGAAACTCAGCTTGGGAGTATGGTGAGGCATCTGAAACACACACACACACACACACACACACACACACACACAAATAGTTTACAGCATTTAATTCGTAATCGATATACACCAAACACAACATTAAAATCACCTCCTTGTTTCTACTCAGCACTTTGTAGTTCTAGAGTTACAGACTGTAGTTCATCTGTTGCTCTGCATACTTTGTTAGCCCCCTGTTCCTCAGCGCTCAGGACCCCCACAGTGCAGGTGTGATGTGGTGGTGGATCATTCTCAGCGCTGCAGTGACACTGACGTGATGGTGGTGTGGTAGTGTGTGTTGTGCTGGTGCGAGTAGATCAGACACAGCAGTGCTGTAGCACAGTATGCAGAGCAACAGATGGACTACAGTGTGCCCCTGTGTTAATGCCACTGTGGCTGATGGGTGTATATAGGCTGTAGGTGTTGTAGAGGCTGTAAAAAGGTAAGTGAAGTTCTTACAGGTGATGCAGGGGTCAGGAGGCCGAGGACGAGCAGCAGGATGGACCACTTGAGCTCCAGCATCGTCTCCCACATTTGGCCCGGTCCGGTCTGGTCCGGTGTGTTCCGGTCACTCTGAAACGGTCAGCAGTGCTCCAGCACTTTTCCAGACTGTCCCCAAAGTGGACACTATTACTGTTACAACTGCGGCCTCCCACTCAGACGTCACTCCAGAGGACATGTACAAGTTTTGTATATATGTGTGTGTGTGTGTGTGTGTGTGTGTGTGTGTGTGTGTGGGTGTGTGTGTGTGTATCTGAAACCCAATCCTGAGAGAAAACCTTCATTTTTAGATTCACTCTCTCCAGCTGAACTCAAATTACACCCCAGAAATGTAGACAGAGTGTACAGTGTGAGGCTATGTGTGTGTGTGTGTGTGTGGGTGCGCGTGTGTGTTGTTTCTGAGTGTCCTCTCTCTCCTCTGAGCTGAGTTACAGGGTTCAGTGGTTAAATCTCCCCCTACGACACGAGACGACCCTTCAACCCCCTGATACTTCATCAGAACACAAATAAAACAGAGCAGCGCTTCATTCCCAGGCGACTAGCGCCGCTCTGTAGCAGCTCTGCACCAGTCTGCAGTGATATCAGAGGAGCTGCTGGACTTTAGTTACATTTAGAGCCTCATTCTCCTTCAGAAGAGTTCCACAATCAGAGATTACCCCCCTCTCCTCACTCTTCTGTGACATGGAGCTCAGCTCAGATTCTCATTCTGCAGAGTTCTGTTCACACTACAGTTCCACCTTAAATGATGCAGTAGGAATGTATTTGCTTCACAATTTAAGGTGGAAATGTACATTTACAGCTAATTCCTGAGCCAACAGGTTGGGGGTTAGTGTGTTAGGGATTAGGGTTTAGGGATTAGAGATTAGAGATTAGGATGTAGGGGTTAGGGATTAAGTTTTTGGGGGTAGGGATTAGCAGTTAGGGTTTAGGGATTAGGGGTTAGGGATTAAGTTTTAGGGGGTAGGGTGTAGGGTATAGGGATGAGGGGTTAGGGTGTAGGGATTAGTGGTTAGGGTGTAGGGATGAGGGTTTAGGGTGTAGTAACGAGGGGTTAGGTTGTATGGATGAGGGGTTACGGTGTAGGGATTAGTGTTAGACAGGTTAGGTTAGATTAAGTTAATGACAGTTATGTATCAGTTGCTTGTGCGGTTAGTCCTCATCCTGAACTGAGCAGCGTTAATCATTAGTGTGTTCCTCTCACACTTCCTCCTCACACAAGGCTTTACTCTAGATGTTGGAGGATTTGATGGCATACAGCCACATAAACCCAGAGAACACTGTTCCACTGCTTACACTGACCATGTTTACTTCAGCTCTGACATCACGTGCTGTGACCATATATGGGTGTTGTGTGTGTGTGTGTGTGTGTGTGTGTGTTTCCGGTGGATTGTGGGCGCTATTTTTGTGTGTGTGTAATTACAGAGTGGCTGAATTCCCTTCTCACACTCACTTTCCAATTACGCTCCGTTATTTTCTCCACTCTGTGTTTGGAAGCTTTTGGCTCGGAGCCGAACTGGACCTGGTCCGAGTCGGAGAACTCCAGGAAGAACAGGGAAAGGTTCTGTTTGTACAGATTTAATTACAGCTACAGATACGGCACTCTACAATTACACACACACACAGTGTAAAAGATACCAGGCCTCTCCTTCCACTGCTCCAGGTCCAGTTCTGACGCCCACCTGCTCAGTGCAGGCACTTTCTCAGTGGACAGTGGTCAGCATGGACACTCAGAATCGTCTGCACGGCCCCCTGACCCGGTTTTATCAGAGCGGCGTTAACTCTTTCAGCGGGTTCTGACCGCCGCACACCGGGACTTCCCCACAGACCTGAGTTCATCACACTGTGACCCTCAGACCACTTCTGCAGCACCATCTTCAACTGTGAACAGGCGCTGTGAACAGGTCATCAGTCTGACTCTCTAAAGCTGGTAGTGGTTTTAATCTTGTGGCTGATAATGTAAGTGTGTGTAGTAACGTACAGCAGGGTGTCAGGGGCAGAACTCCCTCCCACACAGAGGATGATTTATGACCTTCATCAGCTTTTATCAAAGCAGCTGCAGTTTTCAACACTCTCTTAATGACCGTGTGTGTGTGTGTGTGTGAGAGAGAGAGAGAGAGAAGGTGATACACCCACAGCCGCACAATAACCCTTCGCTGGAATTACTTTAATTGCCGGGTTATTAAAGCGATTCTGTCTCTGGGCTGTTATTGTGGTCCGCGATCACACACCTGAGACCCAGGGCCTCTCCAAGGTCACATGACTCACACTTTCAGGACTTTGTTTATCAGCTTCAGGGTCCGGGCGGCAAAGGGACAACAGCGCCCTCTATCCTCAGGTAAACTCCCTCCACCTGGTCAGTTCTCAGAAGTTGTTGATGCAAACGTATCCCTCCGCCACCTACAGCACAGTGCACTATTTGCTGCCCATAAAATAAATAAAACCACTCTGTCAAAGTTATAAATAAAGTTCACTAATCTGATCTGTGCTCTGCCCACACAACTCTCAAAGGGATTGTGGGAAATGTAGGCAACTCAGAGGTGAGTGCCGCTGTGTACGAAATGGCTGCCTGTTCACTATTCCCTACATTACTCACTATATAGTGCACAATACAGTTCCGTAGTGAATGATTTATGACATGACATCATATGGATTGCAGTGAATTATGGGTATAAACTATCTGTTATAGGTTGTGTTATGGGCATGGATGTTTCTCTCGTATCTCTGTCCTGTCCTGTCCATATGTTCTAGGATCCAGTCCTGGGTTCCTGACTGACTGCATGCTGGATGCCGGAATCTGTGTCCATGGTTTGGCTTCAACCATCGACTATAAAAGAGAGAGTTAGGTCACACCCGGGAGGAATGGTTCCTCACTCGATGGTTTACCTTTTTCGCTGTTGAAACTACCAGTTGTAGGGAGTGGCTGCCGTTTTTGTTTTGGGAACTGGGGTTTGTCTCTGTTTATACACAGCAAGGGAGTCAGGTTAGCACATTGTCTTTGCTTTTGTCGTCTTTCACAGGTTAGTTAGTGTACCTAAAGGTAGTTAGAGTGGGGTTTGTTTGTTGTTTTGGCCTGGGTCACTCCTGAAGTCACTTTTCTGGTTCACTAAACTGTATCAATAACCTCAATACACTTCACAGAACTGTCCTAGTTGTAGTTTTTTGCACTCATCACACTCCGTTATTTCATTTTTGTGTTGCGGTCTGCCCTAGACCAGGTCGTAACAGTTTTATTATACTTTTGGCAATGCATTGTGGGATTATCTGAGTGCA
>NC_089804.1:1609055-1641555 GCF_029633855.1 Hoplias malabaricus | reverse complement strand
GAGCAACGTAAGTATCAGCTTGTAAAGTGTGATGCCACGCCATTTCCTGGGTTCAATCGCACCTTTGGTCACGTGTCATAGACGTGTTTACTGTTTAAATAAAGCTGAATGCCTCAAACAATCATGTGATCTCAGTTCAGGAGATCAGACAAAATGAGGAAATACAACACGAAAGGAAGCAAACATGTCGGCCAGGCCGAGGGAGAGCAGTGTCTCCCGCAGCTCCATCTCTGGAGCAGAGGACCCACATAGAGACAGACGTGTCTCCCGCAGCTCCATCTCTGGAGCAGAGGACCTGCATAGAGAGAGACGTGTCTCCCGCAGCTCCATCTCTGTAGCAGAGGACCCACATAGAGAGAGACGTGTCTCCCGCAGCTCCATCTCTGGAGCAGAGGACCCACATAGAGAGACACGTGTCTCCCACAGCTCCATCCCTGGAGCAGAGGACCCACATAGCGAGAGACGTGTCTCCCACAGCTCCATCCCTGGAGCAGAGGACCCACATAGAGAGAGACGTGTCTCCCACAGCTCCATCCCTGGAGCAGAGCCCCTGCATAGAGAGAGACGTGTCTCCCACAGCTCCATATCTGGAGCAGAGGACCTGCAAAGAGAGAGACGTGTCTCCCACAGCTCCATCCCTGGAGCAGAGGCCCTGCATAGAGAGAGATGTGTCTCCCGCAGCTCCATCTCTGTAGCAGAGGACCCACATAGACAGAGACGTGTCTCCCGCAGCTCCATCCCTGGAGCAGAGGACCCACATAGAGAGAGACGTGTCTCCCGCAGCTCCATCCCTGGAGCAGAGGACCCACATAGAGAGAGACGTGTCTCCCACATAATATATATTAATTAGGATAGAGAGAGAAAAAGGAAACTAAACACATGCAGGTAGTAAACAGACATTTCTATTTATGTAAGGTTTTATTTATTATTTTCTCTAGGTTTTTAACATTTGTTTTTATATTTCTCATCATTATTAAGGAGGACATAAATTTTACTGAGTCATTAATTAATTCATTTATTTTTAATTTTGGCAGGTTTGGTCCTCCATACCATTCAACTATACATACAATAAAATATATCAGTGTGTGTGTGTGTGTGAGAATGAGTGGTAGTATTGTATTAGTGTCTAAATGAGGACAGCAGGTGTGTGTCTGAAAGCTGACTGTACATAAGCCTGAGCTCATCTTGCCCAACACAAACGTGGGTTATAGGACAGGGCTGTGGATCAGTGTGTGAGTGTGTTTGGGGTGTGTGTGGGGTGTGTGTGTATGGGGGGTGCATTGTGTGGTCAGAGGTGTATCGTTGATCTCTTTATGTTTGGAGAGTTGCTCAACATGCAAGTCTTGAACTGTCAGCATCTAGACACACAGTCAGCGTCTGATCCGGAAATACACACACACACATCTCCTCACACCGCCAGTGTGTGTGTGTGTGTATTTCCGGATCAGACGCTGACTGTGTGTGTGTGTGAGAGAGAGAGTGTAATCTTCTGTCTGGGATCCTGTAGTGTGCTGTATATAAAAAGCACTCTATTAAAAATAAACAAGAAGGACAAGCATAAATTTTATTTTGGGCACTGACACACTCGTCATCCAGCAGGAACAGGCAGTGTGAGAGTCTACACCAGCAACAGACCAGGACTAACTAATCTAAACCACACACCACAGACCACACACACTAACCAGTCTTCATCAAGACCACACACACTAACCAGTCTAAACCAGGACCACACACACTAACCAGTCTTCATCAAGACCACACACACTGACCAGTCTAAACCAGGACCACACACACTAACCAGTCTGAAGCTAGACCACACACACTCACTAGTCTAAACCAGGACCACACACACTAACCAGTCTAAACCAAGACCACACACACTAACCAGTCTAAACCAAGACCACACACTAACCAGTCTAAATCAAGACCACACACACTAACCACTCTTCACCAAGACCACACACACTAACCAGTCTAAACCAGGACCACACACACTAACCAGTCTTCACCAAGACCACACACACTAACCAGTCTAAACTAGGACCACACACACTAACCACTCTTCACCAAGACCACACAAACTAACCAGTCTAAACCAGGACCACACACACTAACCACTCTTCACCAAGACCACACAAACTAACCAGTCTAAACCAGGACCACACACACTAACCAGTCTTCACCAAGACCACACACACTAACCAGTCTAAACCAGGACCACACACACTAACCAGTCTAAACCAAGACCACACACACTAACCAGTCTAAACCAAGACCACACATGCTAACCAGTCTAAACCAGGACCACACACACTAACCAGTCTTCACCAAGACCACACACACTAACCAGTCTAAACCAGGACCACACACACTAACCAGTCTAAACCAAGACCACACACACTAACCAGTCTAAACCAGGACCACACACACTAACCAGTCTAAACCAGGACCACACACACTAACCAGTCTAAACCAAGACCACACACACTAACCAGTCTAAACCAAGACCACACACACTAACCAGTCTAAACCAGGACCACACACACTAACCAGTCTAAACCAGGACCACACACACTAACCAGTCTAAACCAAGACCACACACACTAACCAGTCTAAACCAAGACCACACACACTAACCAGTCTAAACCAGGACCACACATACTAAACAGTCTTCATCAAGGCCACACACACTAACTAGTCTAAACCAGGAACACACACACTAACCAGTCTAAACCAAGACCACACACACTAACCAGTCTTCACCAAGACCACACAAACTAACCAGTCTAAACCAAGACCACACACACTAACCAGCCTTCATCAAGAACACACACACTAACCAGTCTAAACAAAGACCACACACACTAACCAGTCTAATCCAAGACCACACACTAACCAGTCTGAAGCTAGACCATGCACACTAACCAGTCTAAACCAAAACCACACACACTAACCAGTCTAAACCAGGACCACACACACTAACCAGTCTAAATCAAGACCACACACACTAACCAGTCTTCATCAAGGCCACACACACTAACCAGTCTAAACCAGGACCACACACACTAACTAGTCTAAACCAGGACCACACACACTAACCGGTCTAAATCAAGACCACACACACTAACCAGCCTTCATCAAGAACACACACACTAACCAGTCTAATCCAAGACCACACACTAACCAGTCTGAAGTTAGACCATGCACACTAACCAGTCTAAACTAAGACCACACACACTAACCGGTCTTCATCAAGGCCACACACACTAACCAGTCTAAACCAGGACCACACACACTAACCAGTCTAAACCAAGACCACACACACTAACCAGTCTTCACCAAGACCACACAAACTAACCAGTCTAAACCAAGACCACACACACTAACCAGTCTAAACAAAGACCACACACACTAACCAGTCTAATCCAAGACCACACACTAACCAGTCTGAAGCTAGACCATGCACACTAACCAGTCTAAACCAAGACCACACAAACTAACCAGTCTAAACCAAGACCACACACACACTAACCAGTCTAAACCAAGACCACACACACTAACCAGTCTAAACCAAGACCACACACTAACCAGTCTGAAGCTAGACCACACACACTTACCAGTCTAAACCAGGACCACACACACTAACCAGTCTAAATCCAGACCACACACACTAATCAGTCTTTACCAAGACCACACACTCTAATCAGTCTTTACCAAGACCACACACACTTATCAGTCTTTACCAGGACCACACACATACAAACCAGTCTAAACCAAGACTACACACGCTAACCAGTCTAAACCAAGACCACACACACTAACCAGTCTACACCTGGACCAGACACACACACACAAACCAGTCTTCATCAATACCAGGCCAGGACTAACCAGTCTACACCAGGACCAGACACACACACACACAAACCAGTCTTCATCAATACCAGGCCAGGACTAACCAGTCTACACCAGGACCACACAAGCTGAAAGCAGTCTAGATCAAATTAGATCAGCACCAATCTGGCACAAAACAGTCCATATGAATCTAAACTAGCACAAACCAGTCTACACCAGTTTCATCCAGAACCAGGCCAGCACAAACCAGTCTTGATGAGTGTAAACCAGCACCAAAGTCTATCCTCCTTCATATCGCTGTATTTATTGCTGTATTATAAAGGTGCTGTTGCTTCATAATTAGAGAAGTGTGTCTGGTTCCAGAAGGGCACTGGTTCGATTTCCAGGACTGGCAGGAAGATTGTGGGAGGGGGTATAGGAACAGCACTGACCACTCCCTCAACATGCATGGCTGAGGGTCCCATGAGCAAGGCATCCAACCCCCACCTGCTCCCCACTGCCCCACACGGGTTCACTGCCCCTAGTGCACTAGGATATGTGAATGTGTTCACTGCTGATTTTCGTTACCATATCTCAGCAGTGTCTCCTTGTTTTCTCTGTAGTTTCTCCTTGATATCTCAGCAGTGTCTCCTTAATATCTCTGGAGTTCCATATTAACATCTGTGTATTGTTTCCATGATTTTTCTGGAGTTCCACGTTTACATTTCTGCATTCCGCTAGACACATGGGCTTAAGGGAATTAGCATGACACTAAAAATATTAGCCCCTGGAACCTGTGCTCCGGAGACGCCTGAGGAGCCGGGGCTTGTCCTAATTTCAGGTTTCTGTCTGAGGATCCACTGACTCAGTGTCTCCTCTAATCTCTCAGTGAGGAAATGTCTCTCTCTCAGTGAGACAGACATGATGGCCGTCCCTCTCTCTCTCTGTGAGACAGACGTGTGAACAGTATATAAAGCGTCCAGGGTCCCTCACACTCCTCACACTTCATCTGAAGCCCTGCTGAACTGGAAAGCCCTGAAATCTCCCACACAGCTCTCTGCTCTCAGGTAAACCCTCACCTGCACTGCTCTCTGCTCTCAGCTCCTGGGGTGGGGCTTAGTGTGGTCTCTACAGCTCTGTACTTCATTGGTCTATCCTTAGAGAGTACAGCCATAGCATGACTGTACTCTGTACTACAGGGCACACTGTACTCCATAGTGCTGTAATAGTCAAATATGACTCTTATATGGTCAATATACTACTATATACAGTGCTAATTTACTGCAGTATGTTATAGTACCATAGTAATTGGTGTAGTACAATAGTAAATGAATGAGGAACTGTATAGTACAGTAGTTAATGATATAGTACAGTAATTTTCCATGCATCGTTTTGTACTGGCTCTGGCATTGGTCCGACGTGAAAGACTACCTCCACACGTCAGACCAGAATAGTAGACTGTGATTGGTCCTTTTGTGTGTCACTCAGATTCCTTTTCCTGTTGTAGTAGGTGGAGTCTCTCTCCGTAGAGACTCTGGCATTGTGAGGCTATTGGTGTAGTACAGTAGAAAATGCTGTAGTACAGCAATAATCAGTATAGTATCATAGTAAAATATGTAGTACAGTATTAAATGTATGATGTACAGTACAGTACAGTAGTAAATGAATGCAGTATGGAATAGTACAGTAGTGTGTTATTGCAGTATAATATAGTACAGCAGTAAATGTTATAGTACAGTAGTAGATGGTATAGTACATATAGACAGTAGTATCTATGTACTACAGTAATAAAGGCAGTTTGGTATAGTACAGTTTTAAATATGTTTACTATGGTGTAGTGCAGTAGTAAGTTACTGTGGTACAGTGTTGTACCTGGTTCTGATCTCTAACAGAGTGTGTGTTCTACAGTGCAATGATGAGGCGAGTGTGTGTGCTGCTGGTGTTTGTTCTGGGGCTGACAGAACCTTTCCCTGTGAGTATCATTCCCTTCTCTCTCTCTCTCTCTCTCTCTCTTTATTATTAGAATTAGAATCACTTTATTGGCTACTGTGCTGCACACAGAGGAATTGGTTTTCCACATTCATTTAACCCATTCCATGCAGTGAAACACACATTTACACACACACTAGTGAACACTAGGGGGAGCGGTGGGCAGCCCTAGCCACGGCGCCCAGGGAGCAGCTTGGGGTCCGGTGCCTTGCTCAAGGGCACTTCAATCATGACCTACGGCTCTGGGGATCGAACCGGCAACCTTCTGGTTACACGCCCAGTTCCTCACCACCAGGCCATGGCTGCCCCCTACTTATCTGTCTCTCTCTCCGTCTGTTGATTTAAGGTGGAATGTTCTCACATAATTTCGTTCATCTCAGTTCTGCTTTAAATGAATTAATTCAGTTATAATGTTGTGTGAATGTAAAAATGACTGATTTTAATAATTAATAAACAACTGCAGTGAATGAACCCATTTATGCTCCACACAGCGGGTCCCCCACAGGGAGCATGGAGGTATGGCTTGTTTTAAACGGGTTTAGTACAGAATCTTTGACGCCTTTATAACTCTCTCTCTCCCACAGTTGGCCACGCCCCCCTCCACTGCCACCGGGGGTCAAAACATGCTGGTCCCGGTCACAGTTCTGAGCTCACTCGGACCACAGCTGGTTCTGGTCCCAGTAAACAAGGCCGAGTTGGACGCACTCAGGAACCCAACCCCTACACAACCAGCACCGACCCACACACTCACACTGCCCCAGAACCAGGTCAGTCATTCCAAGTGTTTGCTGGAACTGTCCAGGCTCCGCCCACTAATGTGTTCTTCCATAGCGACTGTTGCTAGGTTAGACAAGCTGGATTGGGATTGCCATCAGTGTTGTGTAAAGCTTGTCCGACCTAGCAACAGAAACTATGCAGTTGTGTAACTGTGGGCATTGCATGGACAGGTCAGTTGTTTGAATGTTGTTGTTTGTTTGTTGTTGTTTATCAATTGTTGTTGTTGTTGTTGTTTATGTCGGGGTGTAGATGAAGGCCGAGACTGAGCCAGAAGGTGAAAGTGTGAATAGTCTGTTCCTGCAGCCAAACACATTTCCCAACCCTTCAGTAAACACATACACACTCGTTCAGACACCTGAGAGTGCACAGGCACAGGGACAGGTACTGCCCACACACACACACACACACACACACACACACACACACACACTCACCAATTACTTAACTTTTTCTGTGAAAATGAATCTTTTCTAAGTTGTGGATTGTTTTGTTTGTAGCTGTTTCCTGTTTGGAACACTATCCCGGTCATCCCCCTGCAGCCCACTATGGTGAGGTCTCACACACACACACACACACACACACACACACACCAGTGGGCATGTGAGTCACACAAGCCCAGCCACCATTTTAAACCCCATTGACGGTTCCTGAGCTGGACACAGCTTTGCGTTAACAACAATGGAAACCAACAGACAGCTTTGATTGGTTGGCTGCTGATGGCCACGCCCCTTATCTGTGGATGATCAAAAGAGCTGCTCCAGAAAATGGTGGCTATTGTAAAACTCTCTGTGTATGAATGATCTCCCTATTCATTATTCCCTACATTCCTCACTACACAGTGCACAATTACAGGGAACTGAGTTCAGGAGAGTTGTGAAAGATCTGAGACACGAACTCGTGGTGGGTTTTTACCAATCTGTGCAGGGTATTATGGGTATCCACTATCCACTAATATCAGCTAGTGCACGTGGCTTTTGCAGTGCATTGTGGGATTATTTAAGAATACTGAAATTTTCTACGAAATGGTAGATCCCCAAAATACAGTGTGTCCAGATGTGTTCCCTATTCACTACATAGTGCACTATATTGTGTAGTGGTGTCTGAAAACACAGTGGACATCATTCAGTAAACTCAAACAATCCCACAATTCATTGCAAAATACCCAGAATGCACTGTGCTGTTTGGTAAATCCAAAACCAATAAAAATAGTGCATTGTGTAGTGGGTAATGTAGGGAATAAGTGAATAGGGAGACAGTTTGGAAACAGGGACAGTAGACTATGCAGTGAATAGGCAACAGATTTTGTTTGCTATGTTTCAGGTGGGTCAGGCCTTCTTCCCCTCGCTGCTGACCCCTGCTGGAGGAGCTCGAGTACAGACACAGGTCAGCACATACCTCCTGCACCTCAGCTGGACTGAACATGTGTTTAATAGAGTGGACAGTGAATGGAGAGTGTGTTTAACATTGACATGTGTGTGTCTGTTTGTGTGTGTGTTTGTGTCCATTTGTGTGTGTGTGTGTGTGTGTAGGTGGTGTCTGTTATTCGGCAAGCTCTTGGGGTGAGTGTTAATGTACACAACTTTTAAATAGATGTGTATTAGTGTATAATTTTTAAAAGTAACATTACATTATTCATTTAAATATTATTTTAATATCTTTTCACTCTATCATTTAGTCCAATTCAGAGAGTTCAGAGGAGGGAGGGGCCACCCAGGTAAGACACACAAATACACACACACACACACACACACACACACACACGCGCACATACACACTAACCTTCCCCCTCCTCTCCTCCTCCAGCAGGTGATATATATCTTGCCGGTCAGTGATGAGATCATTAATATGGGAATCGTCCAGGGAGGACAGGAAGGGGGCACTGCCACCGACACCGACACTGACACTGACCCTGAACCGGGCAACCTTCAGCTGCCCTCCCCCTCCCCCACACCCCTCGCTGGACTGCAGTTAAGCCCCGCCCCTGAGGAAACAGCATCCCCGGCGGTCGGTGTCACTGAGCAATCGTCTGCTGGAGTTCAGCAGCCTCCAGCAGGGGGCAGTGTGGGGCCCACCACCAAACCCTGCACTCAGAAGAACAAGAGAGCTAAAGGACATGCTAACAGACACTCACTGTGAAATGGAAACACACACACACACACACACACACACACAAATATAAACCGTATGTCCACCTTTTTATAAAAGGCTCCCACGTTAAAGTTTGTATTGTGTAAATATGTCCAGTCGTGCACTTTCTGAACCATTCTGGCCCTTTGTTATAGTCCTCCACTCATTCATTTGGCTTCATCCATTCATCTGATGATGAATAAAGCTGAGGACTGTGGAAATCCTGTCCAGTGTGTGGTTGTTCTTAAAATCTGGAGGCTTTGTCCATAATCAGCATCTTCCTGCTGAAATAACCATGGACTTCCCCGAAGAAGACGTCACCTCGATGGCAGCGTACGTGTCTCAACATGCTTAATTCAATACCATTCAACACCGGCACATGACCTCGCACTTGTGGCTGCCATCAAACCCTCACAGCAAAGGTCCAATGTCTAGTGTAAAGTCCTCCCTGTAGAGAATGTGTGTAACTTGTGTAACCAGAGGTCCACCTCTGCCCTTTGTTATTGTTCTCTACTCATTTATTTGGTTTCATTCTTTCATTCATTGATCAATAAAGTGCTGAAATGTAGAAATCCTGTCTGGTGTGTGGTCCATATTTTGAGAATCTTGTCCATGTCGCCTCAGTGGAGACAGGTCTGAACTGCACAGTAAGATCTGGCATTGTCCTGCTGAAATAACCATGTACTTCCCCGAAGAAGACGTCACCTGGATGTACCTGGACCAGGTGTGACTGTAAGCCCAGATGTTGTACCCGTGCAAGGTGTGACACCTGGTCCAGATGTTTTACCTAGTCTAGATCCAGCTGTGGTACCTGAATCCAACATGGCACCAACTCCAGGTGTTTTACCTGCTCTAAATCCAGACACTGTACCTGGACCCAGTGTAGTCCAGATGTTATACCTGCTCTAGATCCAGGTGTTTTACCTCAACCAGGTGTGGTAGCAAAACCTGCTGTTTCACCTGCTCTAGGTCCAGGCATTGTACCTGCACTAGGTGTAAAGTAATATCCAGGTACCGCCACTCTCCCAGGGGTGAGTCCAGGTTTCCACAGGTCCAGGTTTGGCAGGAGGCATCTGCTCAGGTTTTAACACAGGTGTGAGCAGGGTTTGAGCTCTGTCAGGTGAGTTTACAGGTGTGCAGCCAGGTGTACCTGCAGGAGGTCCCAGAGGTCATGTCCCAGGTCCAGCAGTAAGGTTCAGGGATGTTTGGGCTGGATCCAGGTGTGAGGGAGATGCTAGTGCCAGGTGTGGACCACTGGAAGTAAAGCTCCTGTCCCTGTCTGTCCCCAAGTCACCTGGATTTCTACATCAAGAAAACGGTTCCTTAAGCGGAACATCTGTGAACCATAATGTCTGCCAGATGTTTACCAACAGTGCACTCAGTAAAGAAATGTACAGCACACAGTCCAGTGGTCCATCTGCATACTTTATTATCCCCAGTGACGCTGAAGTAGTGCTGTGTAAGTGAGTGTTGATCTTGAGCGAGTGGATCAGACACAGCAGCAGCTGTTGGAGTTTTTGAACTCCTCAGTGTGACATGAGACCACCCGTATGAGCCTCAGGTCACCATGCTCAAGGTCAAGTGTGGGTTAGAGGGGTGTAAAGCAAGGCAGTGCTGAGCTGTGGAACTATGGGTGATCTAAATTGGTCTGAACTGGTTTATAGTGGTCTGAGCTGTTCTAAACATTCCTGAACAGATCTAAACTGGTCTGAGTTAGTATAAACGCCTATTAACTGGTTTATAAACTGGTCTGAACCGGTTTAAGGTGGTTTAGTGTGGGTAGAGTCTGCAGTGCTGGACACCAGTGCATCGTCCACAGCACAACACAACCTCCTGTGGTTTATGCTGGTAGCTGGTCTCTTGAGTGTGTGTGTATGTGTGTGTGTGTGTGTGTGTGTGTGTGTGTGTGGTGCAGGTTTAAGAGGATTATAGGTGACCAGTGCAGAATGCTGACACAGCTAACTTACTCAAAGCTGGACTATAGCCATTAATCCCCACTGTTCCTCCAGCAGTGTGCTCAAGGTGAACAGCCCACAGCACACACACACACACACACACACACAGTCCACCTATAAATGAGGGTTAACATTAGACTCATGTGCAGCTGCTCCAGAGCGCCCTGTTTGGTTTAAGGCCCCTTCTAGAGATCCAACAGCATCCTGTCTGTCTCTCACTCTCTCTCGTGCTCAGCTGGACATTCGTACACCTCATCCATATTCAGGCCAGGCAGGTGTGTGTGTGTGTGTGTGTGTGTGTGTGCGTGTGTGTGTGTGTCATTTCCATCCCGTGTAATCCTCGATCGCGCTGTTCCTCTCTGAAATCCTCTGCCACTCTCCGCGAGGCCATGCTACGAACTGAGAAAACTCTGCTCCGTTACAGCCCTTAACTCTGGTTACTTCGCTTGGACAGAGTGTGTGTGAGTGTGTGAGAGTGTGTGAGGATGAGCTGGGGTCGGTCTGGGAGCTGCTGTACAGATCTGTAAGTGCAGTATAAGTGCGATGGCGGACGTGTGCACAGGTGAATAGCGGACAGTGGATTAATCTTCAGGTGAGTCTGGTCCTGACCGTCCTCTACAGCAGGACACACACCTTTAAACACACAGCCACACAGGGTTAACACACTCTCCACATTCAACTGGGTTCACACTGCGTTTATAGCTACTTTTATTTATAAATATTAATGTATTCTTTATTTACTTTTTTAATTCATTATTATTCATTTCTAATAAACATTATTATTTATTAATTTATTATAAACCACTGCTGTATTGTGCTTCACACTGAATAGTATCACACTGAGTGCATCTTAGAAGACACTGTCCTATATTTCAAGGATGTGCTATATTCAATGTTCCCAGGGTTCTATGTAAATAGGGTCCTATGTTCCAAAGGTCTTATGTTCCCAGGGTCCTATTTTCCCAGTGTACTATGTTCCCAGGGTCCTATTTTCCCAGTGTCCTATGTTCCCAGGGTCCTATTTTCCCAGTGTACTATGTTCCCAGGGTCCTATTTTCCCAGTGTCCTATGTTCCCAGGGTCCTATTTTCCCAGTGTACTATGTTCCCAGGGTCCTATTTTCCCAGTGTCCTATGTTCCCAGGGTCCTATTTTCCCAGTGTCCTATGTTCCCAGGGTCCTATTTTCCCAGTGTACTATGTTCCCAGGGTCCTATTTTCCCAGTGTACTATGTTCCCAGGGTCCTATTTTCCCAGTGTCCTATGTTCCCAGGGTCCTATTTTCCCAGGGTCCTATGTTCCCAGGGTCCTATTTTCCCATTGTCCTATGTTCCCAGGGTCCTATGTAAATAGGGTCCTATTTTCCCAGTGTCCTATGTTCCCAGTGTACTATGTTCCCAGGGTACTATGTTCACAGTGTCCTATGTTCCCAGGGTCCTATGTTCCCAGGGTCCTATGTTCACAGGTTCATATTTTCCCAGTGTCCTATGTTCCCAGGGTCCTATGTAAATAGGGTCCTATGTTCCCAGGGGCCTATTTTCTCAGTGTCCTATGTTCCCAGTGTACTATGTTCCTAGGGTCCTATTTTCCCAGTGTCCTATGTTCCCAGGGTCCTATGTTCACAGGTTCCTATGTTCCCAGGGTCCTATGTTCACAGGTTCCTATTTTCCCAGGGTCCTATGATCACAGGGTCCTAATTTCCCAGGGTACTATATCCACATGGTCCTATGTTTCCAGGGTACTATGTTCACAGGGTCCTATTTTCTCAGGGTCCTATGTTCCCAGGGTACTATGTTCACAGTGTCCTATTTTCCCAGGGTTCTGTGTTCCCAGGGTACTGTTTTCCCAGGGTCCTATGTTCCCGGGGTCCTGTGATCCCAGGGTACTATGTTAACAGGGTACCATTTTCCCAGGGTCCTATGTTCACAGGGTCCTATGTTCCCAAGGTCCTATTTTCTCATGGTTCTATGTTCCCAGGGTTTTATGTTCCCAGGGTCCTATGTTCCCAGGGTACTATGTTCACAGGGTCCTATTTTCCCAGGGTCCTATGTTCCCAAGGTCCTGATTTCTCATGTTTCTATGTTCCCAGGGTCCTATTTTCTCATGGTTCTATTTTCCCAGGGTCCTATGTTCCCAGGGTACTATGTTCACAGGGTCCTATTTTCCCAGGGTCCTATGTTTCCAGGGTACTATGCTCCCAGGGTACTATTTTCCCAGGGTACTATGTTCCCAGGGTCCTATTTTCCCATGGTACTATGTTCCTAGGGTACTATGTTCACAGGGTCCTATTTTCCCAGGGTCCTATGTTCCTAGGGTACTATGTTCACAGGGTCCTATTTTCCCAGGGTCCTATGTTCCTAGGGTCCTATGTTCCCATGGTCCTATTTTCCCAAGGTCCTGTTTTCTCATGGTTCTATGTTCCCAGGGTCCTATTTTCTCATAGTTCTATTTTCCCAGGGTCCTATGTTCTCAGGGTACTATGTTCACAGGGTCCTATTTTCCCAGGGCCCTATGTTTCCAGGGTACTATGCTCCCAGGGTACTATTTTCCCAGGGTACTATGTGCCCAGGGTACTATGTTCCCAGGGTCCTATTTTCCCAAGGTCCTGTTTTCTCATGGTTCTATGTTCCCAGGGTCCTATTTTCTCATGGTTCTATTTTCCCAGGATCCTATGTTCCCAGGGTACTATGTTCACAGGGTCCTATTTTCCCAGGGTCCTATGTTTCCAGGGTACTATGCTCCCAGGATACTATTTTCCCAGGGTCCTATGTTCCCAGGGTACTATGTTCCCAGGGTCCTATTTTCCCATGGTATTATGTTCCCAGGGTACTATGTTCACAGGGTCCTATTTTCCTAGGGTACTATGTTCCTAGGGTACTATGTTCACAGGGTTCTATTTTCCCAGGGTACTATGTTCCCAGGGTCCTATTTTCCTATGGTACTATGTTCCTATGGTACTATGTTCCCAGGGTCCTATTTTCCCAGGATCCTATGTTCCTAGGGTACTATGTTCACATGGTCCTATTTTCCCAGGGTACCCTATGTCACTAGGGTCTTATGTTCCAAAATGTCTTAGACATCTCATTACATTGATTTCCATTAGAAGTCAAGGAGGATGTAGCATCTAAAGCTACTCTGTGTGTGTGTGTGTGTGTGTGTGTTGACAGGTGGTCATGGCCTCCCGAGTGAAACCCCTCGTCCCTCCCAAGATCCTCCTGGAGGGGGTGGACGAGGTCATCGTCGGCAACACAGAGGAGATCACGTGAGCAGTGCATTATGGGAGCTCTGTCTCTCGCCAATCGTAGCTCAGATGCTAATGATAACTGAGTCATTGATCTCTCCGATCAATGATCTACAAACACAACTTCCCATAGTGATGGTTGCTAAGTTGGACAAACTTACAGGACACTGCTTAAAATCCCATTCAAATACAGACCTTAGTTGACAATCCTAAGTTGGGACTTGGAGCAGGGTCCTGTGAAGCTTGTCCAACCTAGCAACCGTTACTATGAGAGAACACAGTCCTGGGCGGAGCTTGGAGAGGGTAATTATATGTATATAGGCTTTATATCGGTGCATACAGTAGGTCACCATCTCCACTTCATCTGTGTGGAGCTGGCTTCTGATTGGTCAGTAGTTGGTTTATGTTCTGACACTGTGTAAAGTGAGGGGAAGTGTGCAGCAGAAGTAGTGCACTACAGTGTGTGTGGAGTGAGTGTAGTGCTAATTGGTTCTGGCACTTTGTAAACACTACACAGCACATCCCACAGTTCAGTGGTCAGTCAATGACTGATGATGATGATGATGATGATGATGATGTGTGTGTTTTGTCTGAAGGAACCCGCAGTGTTGTGGTGGATTATTCAACATCAACAACAGCAACAACAATGAGGAGTGAGTAACACACACACACACTCAAACACACACACATACACACACACACACACACACACACACACACACACACACTCAAACACACACACTCACACACACACACACACACACACACACACACACACTCAAACACACACACTCACACACACACACACACACACACACACACACTCAAACACACACACTCAAACACACACACACACACACACACACTCAAACACACACACTCACACACACACACTCACACACACACACACACACACACTCAAACACACACTCACACACACTCACACACACACCACTAAGAACATGATTATTACCACTCCACATGATATTAGCACTATATTGAAGCTACACTCGTTTTCTACAGAGAGGAGAAGAAGAAGAAGAAGAAGAAAGAGAAGAAGGAGAAGAAGGAAAAGAAAGAGTAAGTGTTCACCTTTAACATCTTCACCATCCTCACCCTCACATCCTCATTCTCATCATCCTCATCCTCATCCTCATTCTCATCATCCTCATCATCCTCACCCTCACCATCCTTATCCTCATCATCCTCACCCTCACCATCCTCATCCACATCCTCACCATCCTCATCCTCCTCATCCTCCTCATCCTCACCATCCTCACCCTCACCATCCTTATCCTCATCCTCATTCTCGCCCTCATCATCCTCATCCTCTTCCTCATCATCCTCATCCTCGCCCTCATCATCCTCATTCTCCTCACTCCTGTGGCTGTTCTCTCACTCACACTCTCCGTCTGCCACTGCAGGACGAAAGAAAAGAAAGACAAGAAAGAGAAGAAGGAGAAGAAGAAGGACAAAGAAGAGAAAGAAAAAGAGAAAGAGAAGGAGAAAGAAAAAGAAAAAGAAAAAGCCAAAAAAGAAGAGTATGCTTTTTATCACTTCTTTACACTGGGGAACTTTCATAATTATGTGCTATGAATTATTCAGTGTTCACTATTAATTACTCAGTGTAAGGTATTAATTACTCAGTGTTCACTATTAATTACTCAGTATCGATTATGAATAATTCAGTGTCTACTATCAATTATTCAGGGTCCAATGTGAGTTATCTATTAGGAGTCTATGAGGAAGTATTCAGTACTGAGATGTAAACCTGGCCACTCATTTACGCAGTAATTAGATTCTTGTTCTTTACAGGAAATATAAAGGTAATTAATAATCTCTTATAATCATTAACACTGCTGATGCTGTTGTGGTAAATTCACTCCCGTTCAGAGAGACTCTGTAGTGGATGTTGTTTGTGAATGTGCTGCAGGCCAAAGGAGATCCTGGTGATTGATCCGGCGGGGAACATGTACTACAACTGGCTGTTCGTCATCACCTGCCCGGTCATGTACAACTGGGTTCTCATCATAGCCAGGTAGGGGGCGCTGTCTGACAGGACACCTGCAGCAACAACACAACAACACATGTGATTGGCTGGATTGTCCTCTGGTTTGACACTGATGAACATGAATAATGCTACATGCTAACAATCTGTTAATTTATAATTGCATTGGGGTTTAATAGTAGACACACTTTTAGTGTGATGTCACTTCAGCGCACACCAGTGTTAGCTGTAGCATGTAGCATGTAGCCTTATTGATACAGAGGTCTTTAATGAGCCAGTGATTCAGAGTGGTGTTAGCTTTTTAGCATGTAGCATTATTGATACAGAGCTCTTTAATGAGCTAATCATTTAGAGCGGTGTTAGCTTTTAGCATGAAGCATCATTGATACAGAGCTCTTTAATGAGATGGTGATTCAGAGCAGTGTTAGCTTTTAGCATGTAGCATTATTGATACAGAGCTCTTTAATGATCTGATAATTTAGAGCGGTGTTAGCTTTTACCATGTAGCATAATTGATGCAGAGCTCTTTAATGAGCTGGTGATTCAGAGCAGTGTTAGCTTTTAGCATGTAGCATTATTTATACAGAGCTCTTTAATGAGCTGGTGATTCAGAGCAGTGTTAGCTTTTAGCATGTAGCATTATGAATGCAATGATTAATGTGCTGGAAATCGGGATCAAGCACGGACCTGGAATTCCTTATATGGGCATGAAAACACAGAATTTACAGGGACTATGAGTTTGTTTGTACTTGTGGTGTGTGTGTGTGTGTGTGTGTGTGTGTGTGTGTGTGTGTGTGTGTACTGAATGGCTGTTCCTCTGTGTTTTTTCTCCAGGGCTTGTTTCGAGGAGCTGCAGCATGATTACTTAATTTACTGGTTTATCACCGACTTTGTCTCAGACGTAATTTACGTGGCAGACATGGTCTTCAGGACTAGGACAGGTGAGCATTACACCAACACCTGCCCTGAGGCGCAGGGACAGTGTCCCCTCTGAGTCCGTGTGGACATGTATCTGTGTCTCTGCTGGTCTTGGGTCAGTCATGAACTGAAGACCCGATACAGTGTGAAGTTTCTCAGATGATGTATGGGCTCCCGTCCTGATTATTAGTTTAACCACACCCATCCCTAAATGGTACTGTGTGTGTGTGTGTGTGTGTGTGTGTGTGTGTGTGTGTGAGTGTAGGTTACCTGGAGCAGGGTCTGCTTGTGAAAGACGAGAAGAAGCTTCGGGCTCGTTACATGGAAAGCTTCCAGTTCAAGCTGGACCTGGTGTCCATGATCCCTACTGACGTCTTTTACCTCTACTTCGGAGTGAACTACCCAGAAATCCGGATGAACAAACTGCTCCGGGCAAACCGGCTCTCTGAGTTTTTCCAGCGGACAGAGACCAGGACCAACTTCCCTAACGTTTTCCGGATCTCCAACCTGGTCATGTACATCGTCATCATCATCCACTGGAACGCCTGCCTGTACTACTCCTTCTCCAAGGCCATTGGCTTCGGGGCCGACCGCTTCGTGTATCCGGACGTGACGGATCCTGAGTTCGGACGCCTGGTTCGAAAATATGCCTACAGTATGTACTGGTCCACGCTCACTCTCACCACCATCGGCGAGACTCCGCCCCCTGAGAAGGACTCGGAGTACTTCTTTGTGGTCACTGACTTCCTGGTGGGCGTGCTGATCTTCGCCACCATTGTTGGTAACGTGGGCTCGATGATCACCAACATGAACGCAGCCAGAGCCGACTTCCAGGCCAGAATCGATGCCATCAAGCAGTACATGAGCTTCCGCAAGGTCACCAAGGACCTGGAGAAACGGGTCATCAAGTGGTTCGACTACCTCTGGACCAACAAAAAGGCGGTATGTAACTTTAAGGGAAACTTGAGAGTCTTTCAAAAAACTTGTGGTGCTTTTCCACTGCATGGTCCCTACTCGACTCTACTGGACTCTACTCTCTGATTGGTCAGGTTTCATTTTAAAGCCTGTCTCTAAGGGCTTTGGAAACCACAACAACGGCGGTGGTAACGTTAAGCGGTGTTTACTCATGGTGTATCGGCGTGTTGTTGTTGTTTGAGACTGAACACAGCTCCGTCATCAGTTCAGACAGATCAGTAGATTTTGTTCCTTCCTTGTTGCAGCGTCCAGCTCTCGCTGGATTCTTTCGTCGGCCACCGATCCGAGGAGCGTTTGAACCTCTTCAAAAGACCACGGCGTCATTTTACGAGCTGCCGTCGTGAGTCGGATAAAAACAAATGTGATCTCTGCTGCAGCTGGAGATTTTACAGATGGAGAGTTGGTGCTGGTCGTCTGCGTTGCGTGGCGTAGAGTGACGACTCTCTCTGGACGATCAGCGCTCTGCAAGGTTTACACGCCACGGTTTAGTCCCTACTCGACTCGCTCTGAACCACGAGAGAACAGCCACTAAACAAGAACCTGCCTCCAGAACCAGGACCTGATTCACCTGGTGGGGAAGGAGAGTTGGTGCTGGTCGTCTGCGTTGCGTGGCGGACCCTACAGGGACCCTGCAGTGGGTAGCTTTTGAGCCTGGTCCATGCTCATGTATCACTGAAAAGGAAGAGAACTGAATTCATTTATTTGTTCATCTTCTGTAACTGCTTCATTCTGGTCAGGGTTCAGAGTCCTACCTGTGGTTTTCGTGGGTGATCTGGTTGCATACGAGGGATTGAAGTGTTGTCCTTAACTCAGCACATGGATGCATTTAGTTCAGAACAGACTGTGCTGTGTATGTCCAATATTACTCAGTAAAACAGGTGAAAATGTGTCTGTGCTGCAGGTGGACGAGAGGGAGGTGCTGAAGTACCTGCCGGACAAGCTGAGGGCTGAGATAGCCATAAACGTCCACCTGGACACGCTGAAGAAGGTGCGTATCTTTGCGGACTGCGAGGCCGGGCTGCTGGTGGAGCTGGTGCTGAAGCTCCAGCCGCAGGTCTACAGTCCGGGAGACTACATCTGCAAGAAGGGTGACATCGGGCGGGAGATGTACATCATCAAAGAGGGGAAACTGGCCGTCGTGGCTGACGATGGGGTCACGCAGTTCGTCGTTCTGAGCGATGGCAGCTACTTCGGTGAGATCAGCATCCTCAACATCAAAGGCAGCAAGGCGGGCAACCGCAGAACCGCAAACATTCGCAGCATCGGCTACTCTGACCTCTTCTGCTTGTCCAAGGACGACCTGATGGAGGCGCTCACTGAGTACCCGGAGGCCAAGGCTATGCTGGAGGAAAAGGGGCGCCAGATCCTCATGAAGGTACAGCCTCAGAATTAGGATTAGATGCCGAATTAACCCTGCATTCTTAAAGAACCGTGTACTAGGCCGGTGTAGATTGGTTTACAGCCTTGTTGGTGTGTTTACTGCCCCACAGGACAATCTGCTGGACCTGGAGGTGGCGAAGCAGGGTCCTGACCCCAAAGACATGGAGGAGAAGGTGGTGAGGATCGGCTCTGTCCTGGACGACCTTCAGACCCGCTTCGCTCGGCTACTGGCGCAGCACGAAGCCGTCCAGAGCCGACTGAAGAGACGCGTCACCAAACTGGAGACGAAAATCACCATCTCCACCGGAGTGGTCCTCTCTGAGATGGTCCAGCCTGAACAGGCCTCTCTCCCTGCTCCTCCTCCACCTGCGGAGGAGAAGAAAGAGGAGGAGAAGGTGGAGGGCAAAGCCGGAGAGGAGGAGAAGAAAGATGGAGAGGAGCAGAAGTAGCGTTAGGTTGAGGGGCTGTTTCAGAATGAAGTGGGGGACTTTAGCAGGACGTTTATGCTTCTTATACAAAGGAAGAGGAAGCCTGGGGTGGCTTTTTATCTGATGCAGGTTAACAAAGCTACCACCATCAGAACAGACACATGCACAGGCTCCTCGCTGGCCCACACCTTGGGGGCTGGTGTAACCATTAAATGTGACATTCACGATTGAAATCAAAAGACACTTTCTCACGATTCAGAAGTTTCCTCACCATTTGCTGCTCTCAGGTCTCTGTGTGCTGAATACCAATCTCATGTGTTTACGAAGCCCGTGTCAGTAAACTAGTATAATTTAAATTAAATTAGTATAAATAGTAATAATAAATAGTAAAATGTGGCTAGGTCAGACATGCTAGTGTTCCTCTCTCTCTCTCTCTCTCTCTCTCTCTCTGTCTCTGGGGATGTTGCTCGATTCCTGCTCCATTGTTTGGTAACACTGACCTATTTCTTGCAATTTCTGACTATTTAAGGTGGAACTGACTCTAAATTCAGGAGAGCGCTAACTGCATGAAAGTAAACGCAGAGGGAAAGTGCTACAAAACTAAACAGCTCGAGTTACACATGAGTTTCTGTGGGAATTCAAACAGTGAATAAACACTTACAGACAATTTACACTTCAGCCGCCAACAAGATACGGTCCTTTTCTCCTCAAACACACTGTTCCACATTAAAAAAATGCAGAGCTTCTGAACATGAACAAACCAGAGAGAACTGAGGTTCCTCACAATCGTAGACGTTCCCCTTTAATGTGTCCTCACAGCAAGTGACACGAGTTAGCGACAGCGTACACAACCGTACGACCGTTTTAATCTCCTCCGGCTGTAAACAAATACGACTCGCAGGTTTTAAAGGTTGCCCTGTTTTGCTCTACCTCGGTAATTAACTGTGTATCTACGACCCTCCATTTTAGGTGAATCTCGAGCTGTTTTCTGATTGGTCAGTAGTTGATTTACACTCTGACTTGACACTTGTGATGCAGATGTACTCTGAAGCGTCACACTACTCTGTCCATATCGGAACCTTCTTTAGCTCCGCACAATCACCGCAAGGTTATGAGGAGTGATTCAGCCCTGCTCTTTGAAGAAAAGCAAGCTACCTTCCCTTTAACAGACGTATCAGACTGTTGTTAATATGTTCACACGTACACCGCTAGTTAGTAGCTTTAGGGCGGTGAGGGGTTAAATGTGTGTAATGTGAGATTTTACACTCATTATGATGTTTAGATTTTGTTAGATGTGGACTCTATTGGCCCCTCACTTTTGCTGTTGCCATGTGACGGCACACAGTCCTGATATGACTGTATTAGCTTGTATTATTCTAAACAAAGGCACTAACTGAACAAAAGCATTGGGCTCCTTTTGGCTCAGTTCCTGCAGCGTTGGTTTAATTAGAGAAATGGAAAATGTAGAAAATTATTTTTATTGTTTTTTTTTAATAGTCTGAGGATTACTGTAAAATTACCCTGTATTTACTGTATGTTCATAATAAAGTATTTTGTCTAGATGTATTTCATGTGTTCATAAATCTGATCAAATTCTTCATCTGCCACTGAATAAAACAGTAAACATCTGATTACCCTGAAACACATGAGACGACAGTATTTAAGCCCCTCCAGTGGAAGTCTTCTCATTAGTGTGTGTTTGTGCCTTTGGGTGTGATGAGGGGTATTAATGAGTGCGAATGAGATATTTACTGCAGGAACAAGATATTTAATATATAAGATTATTATTTCATATTTAATATGACATATTGGAATATATTACAACACATTTAAATACAGCAAGTTAATAAACCGACACGTTCCCACGCATTGTTAAGTTATTATTATTATTAATTTGTGCTCACGTTTTACAAAGTCATTCTGAGGGGCTGTCCCGAGCGGGGCTAAATATTTCTTGTAAAATATATGTTATAAACTCCTGCGTTTTACGGTATGTTCTCAGTAAGAGTACTTCTTTTAATATTTTTATTTATATTTTTATAAATGTGACAAAAAAAATCAATGTAGGTCACCAAAAAAACGGCGGAAATGTGTTTTTTTAAAAGCCCACTGAAACGAAGTTAACGGCTGTGCGACACGTTGCCGCGGGCTGCCGCGAGACGGAAGTTGTAGTTTTTAAAGCCGTTAGGACCGCATAGAGAGCTAGTTAAAGAACTACACTTCCCATGATGCGTTGCGTCTCCTGCAGCGTCTTATGCTGATTGAGCGGTAGGTTTTACGGAGTTCAGATCTTCAATATTAAATTTTCTCTCCGAATAAACGGCACAGAAAGATTAAAAACCTCCGCTGAGACAGAACCGGGGGAGTTCGCAGCTCGCAGCGCGGTACATTCCCACAGGCTGCCGAGAGGGACCAGGCTGAACCCGGCTTCTCCTCACAACTCTCCGCTCCACCTTAAACAGCGCAGACGTTGGTGCTGGGTTTAAGGTGGAACGGAGACTTGGAATGAAAAACTGGCGAGTAAGGTCCATATTTGTGAACAGAACCGCTCTATAAACGACTAACACGTGTAGCTAATATCGCCGCTGTGGTTTTAATTCATTTATACCTGCGTTTACCGCGAGAATGTTTAGTTTTTGAATCCGTTCGGTAGCTCGGGGTGTGAAGGGGCTCACGGTCCCCAGGCCACAGTGAGACTCTGTAAACGGATCTGATTTAAGTTATAAACCTCTTTATAAACCCGCTCCCTCTTCTGTGTGTTCTCTGTTTGAGTTCAGAGCAGACACAGGTGAGTTTACACCAGAGGATAGATCATTGATCAAATCTAAACAGAGACAGAGACAACATTGTTTCTAAAGTGGTCATTAAAACCGTTATAACTCTCTGGAGGGAAAAGAGAGGGTCCTGAGTGGTGCTGGGCGATATGAGCTCACACCGATATCACGATTAATCTGACACTTCACCTCGATTACGGTTAATGAAGGATTAATGAACTCTTAGTGTTACTGAGACTCAACACTTAGGATTTCACTGTAAACACGGTACTTTAAGGTCATTTTAACAGCGCCAAAGGTTGACTGACAGTTCGTGAGCAGCATCAGAAGAAAAAGATCTGCTGAAAATAGTTGATGTGAGAAAAGCAGGTAAAATTGGACTCTCTCTCTCTCTCTCTCTCTTCTGATTGGACGATCATCTCGTGAAGGACGTGGGTGCCGTCTGATCCTACAGGGTCAGGGTCAGGGTCGGTGTCAGGAGAACCGTGGTGTGGTGTCTCCTCTGCTGTGAAGATCTGCTGAAGTTATAGGGAGGGTTCTGTATGGTGGTCTTATTCAGAACATTTTGGGTTGCAGCACGGGATTAAAGCAACTCTAGGTAGAATTTTTACTCGCTACTGAGTTGTAACAGGGAGATTAAAGCCTCTGTTGTTGCTACTCCAAGCTCAACACTGCAGAAATTGCACTATGTAACGTTTCGAATGGGGGGAGGAAGCCAGGCTCCCTGCTGTAGGAGTGAATTACACTTTGCGACTCTATGGGAGCCTAATAGTAAAAAACACCAAATCCAGCCTATTGTTGCTTTAATCTGGAGCTGTAACAGTTTAAAGATCAAACGTAATTTTCATGGCTGCGTGACTGTTATATTTTATCTTTCTCTGTGTCCTAGGCCACCCCCATGGAGCCGGCTTGGCGACAGCAGGGCAGAGGGCGGGGCCGGGCTCAGGGGCGGAGCCAGACTCCAGGTGACCCGTTGCCAGGGCGACAGCAGAGAGACAGAGAGGAGGATGGAGTGAGGGTGGGACGAGGCAGGGGCGGCTCTGCAGTGACCATGCTTCCCAAAGCAGAGCCAGCGTCCAGTAAAGGTGGGAGACACGGCCGAGACTTCCTGGATTGGGTGGGGGGGGTGTTTAACCAATGAAGTGTTGGGACAGGATGGGGAGAGGATTTGATTGGTTGTTTGGTTGATTGCAGTAGGCTTTTTTCACCTATTGAGCCACAGATTTTCTGGTTAACTCCGCCCACAATTTGAGATATAGACCCTGTTCTAACTGTAGTTTGTGCGTCTTATTGAGGACGTGTGCTTTTAAACAAATTATCTGTAACTCTTATCCAGTTCAGGGTCGCGGTGGGTCCAGAGCCTACCTGGAATCATTGGGCGCCATTCCTTCACAGGGTAACACACACACTCACACACTCGCACCTTGGACACATTGGAGTCGCCAATCCACCTACCAACGTGTGTTTTTGGACTGTGGGAGGAAAATGGACCACCTGGAGGAAACCCTCACAGACAGTCACCCGGAGGAAACCCACGCAGACACAGAGAGAACACACCACACTCCTCACAGACAGTCACCCGGAGGAAACCCACGCAGACACAGAGAGAACACACCACACTCCTCACAGACAGTCACCCGGAGGAAACCCACGCAGACACAGAGAGAACACACCACACTCCTCACAGACAGTCACCCGGAGGAAACCCACGCAGACACAGAGAGAACACACCACACTCCTCACAGACAGTCACCCGGAGGAAACCCACGCAGACACAGAGAGAACACACCACACTCCTCACAGACAGTCACCCGGAGGAAACCCACGCAGACACAGAGAGAACACACCACACTCCTCACAGACAGTCACCCGGAGGAAACCCACGCAGACACAGAGAGAACACACCACACTCCTCACAGACAGTCACCCGGAGGAAACCCACGCAGACACAGAGAGAACACACCACACTCCTCACAGACAGTCACCCGGAGGAAACCCACGCAGACACAGAGAGAACACACCACACTCCTCACAGACAGTCACCCGGAGGAAACCCACGCAGACACAGAGAGAACACACCACACTCCTCACAGACAGTCACCCGGAGGAAACCCACGCAGACACAGAGAGAACACACCACACTCCTCACAGACAGTCACCCGGAGGAAACCCACGCAGACACAGAGAGAACACACCACACTCCTCACAGACAGTCACCCGGAGGAAACCCACGCAGACACAGAGAGAACACACCACACTCCTCACAGACAGTCACCCGGAGGAAACCCACGCAGACACAGAGAGAACACACCACACTCCTCACAGACAGTCACCCGGAGGAAACCCACGCAGACACAGGGAGAACACACCACACTCCTCACAGACAGTCACCCGGAGGAAACCCACGCAGACACAGAGAGAACACACCACACTCCTCACAGACAGTCACCCGGAGCGGGAATCGAACCCACAACCTCCAGGTCCTGGAGCTGTATGACTGCGACACCTACCTGCTGCGGTCTTATTCAATCTCATTTTCCCCTATTAACTTCTTCTGCTCTTATTTGTTCAGCTATGGCCCACAAATTTCACGCGGACAGACCTCCATACACTGAGACCCATTGCCTCAAATTTAAGAGCACTCGCACTCATCCATCCCGTTTATCCCTCCTTCAGGTTTCCTCTGTTTATTTGAATAGAGTCGTGATCCTAATGGACTCTAGGTCTGAGTCAGAAGCGTCTGATCCCACTTTTCTCCTGAAATCCTTGTCCCTTCCCCTAGAGACTGTGTTTAATCTTTAAATGATGGAGAAAGCCCTACTCTCTAAGCTCTGTAAAGTGCACTGGAGTTGTGAGCGTTGTTCAGTCCGAGGTGTGTACACAGCCCTGTAGACTTCAGGGTTAAAACACAAAGAAAACTGTGCTTTCCTCAAACGTCTCCCACAGCTGCAGTCACACTCTGTTTCTGTAGAAACTCTTTAGTTCAGGCCCAGAGCAGAAACACCACACACCTTTATTTTTATTCTTTAAATGTATTTTAACTGTATGTCTTCCTCCTCCAGCCGTTTCCCCACAGTCCAGGTTTGACGAGATCCGGAGGTCCAACCAGGCGGCGGCTCAGCGCCTCGCAGAGAAGCAGTACAGCTCCTCGTCTGACGAAGAGGATGAGGACGATGATGAAGAGGAAGACGGGAAGCGAGGGAAGATCCTGCAGACGGCGCTCACCCCCTACACCAACCAGACGGGTCAGGGTTTGTTTACAGTCTTTTAAAGGAATACTACGTGACATTAGGGGGTGTTTGCTCCTGGGGCTCCCCCCTAGTGTAGTTAATTAATATACATAGTGCATTTTCTGCAGTGCTGAACCTGGAGTAGCTGTCTGCTCACATCTGTGGGTCGAGGGCGGTGTGTTTCCTCTCTCTGCCTGCAGAGGTCACAGTGGGGCCAGGAAACGGGCGTTCAGGATGTGTTTTCATTTACTGCCCTGCTGAGGGGGTGCACACTGTGTGTGTGTGTGTGTGTGTGTGTGTGTGTGTGTGTGTGTGTGTGTGTGTGTGAAAGAGAGAGAGAGAGAGAGAGAGAGATGTACATCAGTGTGAGGCCTGTATGTGATGTGGAGATCAGGAGTGAGTGATGAGAGATGTAGAAGCCAGGGGGAGCAAGAGTTTACATAAACAATGGACAAGCTACATTTGTTCTTAATATGCGTGTGTGTGTGTGTGTGTTTAGGAGGAGATGTGTCGGATCTGGAGCGAACCCGTCAGTACCTGAACGAGGCGTTCCAGTCTGGAGCAATAACCTGCCTCATCTGCATCGCCTCTGTGAAGAGGACGCAAGCAGTGAGACACACACACACACACACACACACACACACACAGTAGCAGCATGCCCTCCCATATAGGGCAATATGTGTGGCCTTCTATCCCTCAGACAGCACTGCACTGCTCACTCCTCCTTCTCTTTTTAAATAATTGTGATTTTATTTTATTGTGAAATATATCAACACTGTCCAATTAAAACCCTGTATCTCCGTGTGTGTGGATGTTTAATTACTACATCATCTCTCTCTCTCTCTCTCTCTCTCTCAGGTGTGGAGCTGTGTGGGGTGTTATTGTATCTTCCACATCCCCTGTATCCAGAAGTGGGCCAAAGACTCCATATTCCTGGTTTCCTCGGTAACAGATGAGGACTTTGGGAAGAAGGACCACCCCTGGCCGTGGTGAGTGAGAAGCTGACCAGTCAACACACACACACACACACACACACACACAGAGAGAGTCTTAGCTAGAGGCACTGCAGCTCTGAATGTTAAGGGAGGAGACAGTGCTGTTCACACCCAACTAGTAATAACCCCCCATCTCTCTTATTCCTCTCTCTCTCTCTCTCTCTCTCTCTCTCTCTCTCTCTCTCTCTCAGTCCTAAGTGCAGGTATGAGTACTCCCCTCAGCAGACCCCGTCTCGTTATTACTGTTACTGCGGTAAAGAGCCTGACCCCACCCCCGACCCCTGGCTCCTCCCACATTCCTGCGGACAGGTGTGTGACCGAGAGTTCAAACCTCCCTGTGGACACCGCTGCCTGCTGCTCTGCCATCCAGGTACACACACACACACACACACACAAGAACAGTACACTCCAGATGTGTCGTGTGTATTAATATGTAATTACAGCATGTTCTACTAGTGCCTATGTTAAATAACACAAAATGGCCGGTGTATTTTCATTGTGTGTGTGTGTGTGTGTGTGTGTGTGTGTGTGTGTGTGTGTGTGTGTGTTGGATCCAGGTCCCTGTCCTCCATGCCCGAAGATGGTGAGTGTGTCATGTGTGTGTGGGAAAGCTGCCCCAGTTCCTCGCCGCTGCAGTAATAAAGCCTGGACCTGTGGGAAGATCTGCAGACGAAAACTGCCCTGCAATATACACACCTGCGCACACACCTGTCATGCAGGTAACACACTCCCCTCATCCTGTACACACCTGTCACGCAGGTAACACACTCCACTCATACTGTACACACCTGTCACGCAGGTAACACACTCCACTCATACTGTACACACCTACACACACCTGTCATGCAGGTAACACATTCCCCTCATCCTGTACACACCTACACACACCTGTCATGCAGGTAACACACTCCCCTCATCCTGTACACACCTACACACACTTGTCATGCAGGTAACACATTCCCCTCATCCTGTACACACCTACACACACCTGTCATGCAGGTAACACATTCCCCTCATCCTGTACACACCTACACACACCTGTCATGCAGGTAACACACTCCCCTCATACTGTACACACCTACACACACCTGTCATGCAGGTAACACACTCCCCTCATACTGTACATACCTACACAGGTAACACACTCCCCTCATACTGTACACACCTACACACACCTGTCATGCAGGTAACACACTCCCCTCATACTGTACACACCTACACAGGTAACACACTCCCCTCATACTGTACACACCCGCACACACCTGTCGCGCAGGTAACACACTCCCCTCATACTGTACACACCCGCACACACCTGTCGCGCAGGTAACACACTCCCCTCATACTGTACACACCTACACACACCTGTCGCGCAGGTAACACACTCCCCTTATACTGTACACACCCGCACACACCTGTCGCGCAGGTAACACACTCCCCTCATACTGTACACACCCGCACACACCTGTCGCGCAGGTAACACACTCCCCTTATACTGTACACACCTGCACACACCTGTCGCGCAGGTAACACACTCCCCTCATACTGTACACACCCGCACACATCTGTGGCGCAGGTAACACACTCCACTCATACTGTACACACCCGCACACACCTGTCGCGCAGGTAACACACTCCCCTCATACTGTACACACCTGCACACACCTGTCACGCAGGTAACACACTCCCCTCATACTGAACACACCTGTCACGCAGGTGTCTCCAGGGTCTGCGCAGGTGCCCTACACCGCTGAGTGTTTGTGTTTTAGTGTTGGTGTCTGAGTCACTCTGCAGTTACTCTGACACACCACTAGGGCTGGAGCGCGAGCGTCTTCCTGTACACTGTGTAGTTTACAATGTAGTGTTGCAGTAGTATTAGTTTCTAATCTGTGAAGTGCACTGTCTACGGAGGAGGGCCCTGTTTGGAACAGAGCGTAGTTTAAATGCAGTGCCAAGAAAGAAAGAAATACAGAGCCAGTTTACCCCATGGGCCCCCGGCGCCTGAGGTCAGCTCCGGCGGGGTCTGTGCTGCTGTCTGCGTCTCTGTCGTGTGGGAGATGTGCGTAAGGCTCCTGTCAAACCAGGACCTTCATGATTCTTACGCTGTAGGCTGGATGCAGAACCATAAACTGGCATTTACCGTATTCACCTGTGTGCCACTGTGTGTGCAGGTAACATAGTGCCTCCCCCTCCCTCTCTCTCTGTAGGTGTGTGTGAGCCGTGCCCCCGGGTGAGTGTGCAGCGGTGTGTGTGTGGGAGGAAGTCAGCGGAGCGGCAGTGCGCCAGTCCGGTGTGGCACTGTGACCAGGTGAACCTCAGTCCTTTAACTCCACATTCACTCACCTGTTTAACCTAGTGTGTGTGTTTGTGTGTGTGTGTGTGTGTGTGTGTGTGTTAAACGTCTCCTCTCTGTGCAGGTGTGTGGTCGTCCTTTACCGTGTGGGAATCACACCTGTGAGCGTGTGTGTCACGAAGGTGCATGTGGAGAGTGTCCACGAGCTGAGAATAGAACCTGTCCCTGTGGCAAGAGCAGTGAGTTTTACACACACACACACACACACACACACACTTCCATCTACATCCAAATACACACCATTAAACAGCACTCAGACAGATGATTCCTGTGTGTGTGTGTTTCAGAGTGTGCCTTGCCGTGTACAGCCGATGTCCCGACCTGTGGAGACACTTGTGATAAGAAGCTGGACTGTGGATTACACACCTGTACCATGCGCTGCCATAAAGGGTCCTGTGAAACCTGCAGACAGGTACACACACACACACATACACAGAGAACATATACACAAACTGTGGTCCTGTGTTTTGTGGACTTCCCCAGCAGGGGGCGAGCTCTTATTCCATTTACAAACTCCATCTCCAGAAAGTTGGAGACACTGAGCAAAATGTAAATAAAAACATTGTGAAAATCATTAAACTCTGTATTTAATGTAAAATAATGCAAAGAAAACCATTAAAATTTTAGAACTGAGAGATTGTATCGTTTTTAAAGAAATATTTGCTCATTTTGAATAAAATTTCCAGAAAAGCAGTGACAGTGTGGTGTTTCCGCGGTGTTCCCACGGTGTTCCTCTGCTCCTCTGTAACTGCACTCTGTGAGCGTTTGGGAACTGAGGAGTTCAGCTGCTGCTCGGGGCTCCGTTAGTGTCTGTGTTTCCTAAAGAAGTTGTTTTCAGTGGGGGACACGTCTGGACGAGTTTAGCCCCCGGACTCTTTCACTAAGGACCTTCCCTGAAAAACACTGTTCAGACCCTTCACAGCTTAGAACTGACTGTGTGCGTGTGCGTGTGTGTGTGTGTGTGTGTCTGCAGGAGGTGGAGAAGCAGTGCCGTTGTGGACGGTACAGCAGGAGAATGCCGTGCCATAAAGAATATCTGTGTGAGTCCAAGTGTGTTAAAACACGCAGCTGCAACAGACACCAGTGCAGAAGGAAGGTGAGTGTCTTTCTCTGTCTCGCTCTCTCTGTCTCTCGCTCTCTCTGTCTCTCTCGCTCGCTCTCTCTCTCTCTGTGTCTCTCTCTCTGTCTCTCTCTGTCTCTCTCTCTCTCTCTCTCTCTCTCACACACACACTTCATCCCTGTTGTTCACACACACTTGTGTTAATCTGGAACCGTCAGTTCCATCATCGTCACCGATATGTGTTTTACACCTCGTAGCTTTATTTAGAGCTTTCTGTGTGTGTGTGTGTGTGTGTGTGTGTGTTTGCAGTGTTGCCCCGGTAACTGCCCTCCGTGTGATCAGAACTGTGGCAGGACCCTTGGCTGTAGGAACCACAAGTGTCCCTCAGTGTGTCATCAAGGTAAAACACACACACACACACACACACACACACACACACACACACACCTCTGTTAGCACAGACAGCTGCTTTATGTAGAACCGTGGTTCCTTGAGCAGAACCTGCTGTAATTCAGTGAGTGTTTAGTGGCCTGTGTGCAGTCATCTGACTCAGACTCATCTGCCGCGAGAATAAAAACCCGGGTTCATTATTCAGTGCTGATATTTCAGCCGCTCGACCTTTGGGTGTGAGTGTGTGTGTGTGAGTGTGAGTGTGTGTGCGTGTGTGTGTGTGTGTGTGAGGGTGTGGGGACGGGAGATAACTGCGCAGGCGAGAGGTCAGGGAGTGAAGCGTAAAGGGCACCTCAGCTTGTCTTAATTATTCCGCGGTCTCATTGTCCCCCTGTCTCTGTCTGTCCCTCTGTAAACACGTCCATCACACGGTTAAAGGCTAAACGCCTCAGGAACAACAGAGCAGGGTCTTATCTAAATGTCAGTGCAGTCCGGTTCGGTCCAGTGCTCTTTTGATTCAGTCTGAGGTTCAGAACCGGGCTCAGACCGACCTGTTACTGACTGATGCCCTCAGGATCCGTATGAATAGCTAATGATGACTGTTAATGAATAGCATTATTCACAGTAAACATCACTGTATTTAATGGTTGTGTTTGTTAGAGTGCGGTGTGTGGGGCGGTGGACGCAGTAATGCTCAGTGTGTGTGTGTGTGTGTGTGTGTGTGTTGTAGGCAGCTGCTACCCGTGTCCGGAGGTGGTGCAGGTGAAGTGTGCGTGTGGCTCCACCTCTCTGACTGTCCCCTGTGGTCGAGAGAGAAGCACCAAACCTCCGCGCTGCAAAGAGTTCTGCAGGTACATGCACAGTCACCTGTCCTTAAACGGCACACCTGCACCTGCGCATACACACCTTCACCTGCACTTACACAGTTACACCTGCACCTGCAACTGCACATACACACCTTCACCTGCATTTACACCTGCACCTGTAACTGCACATACACACCTTCACCTGCACTTACACAGTTACACCTGCACCTGCACATACACCTGCACCTGTAACTGCACATACAAACCTTCACCTGCACCTGCACATACACCTGCACCTGTAACTGCACATACAAACCTTCACCTGCACTTACACAGTTACACCTGCACCTGCACATACACCTGCACCTGTAACTGCACATACACACCTTCACCTGCACTTACACAGTTACACCTGCACCTGCACCTGCGCATACACACCTTCACCTGCACTTACACAGTTACACCTGCACCTGCAACTGCACATACACACCTTCACCTGCATTTACACCTGCACCTGTAACTGCACATACACACCTTCACCTGCACTTACACAGTTACACCTGCACCTGCACATACACCTGCACCTGTAACTGCACATACACACCTTCACCTGCACTTACACAGTTACACCTGCACCTGCGCATACACACCTTCACCTGCACTTACACAGTTACACCTGCACCTGCACTTACACAGTTACACCTGCACCTGCAACTGCACATACACACCTTCACCTGCATTTACACCTGCACCTGTAACTGCACATACACACCTTCACCTGCACTTACACAGTTACACCTGCACCTGCACCTGCACATACACCTGCACCTGTAACTGCACATACACACCTTCACCTGCACTTACACAGTTACACCTGCACCTGCGCATACACACCTTCACCTGCACTTACACAGTTACACCTGCACCTGCAACTGCACATACACACCTTCACCTGCACTTACACAGTTACACCTGCACCTGCACCTGCGCATACACACCTTCACCTGCACTTACACAGTTACACCTGCACCTGCAACTGCACATACACACCTTCACCTGCATTTACACAGTTACACCTGAACCTGCAACTGCACATACACACCTTCACCTGCATTTACACCTGCACCTGTAACTGCACATACACACCTTCACCTGCACTTACACAGTTACAACTGCACATACACACCTTCACCTGCACTTACACAGTTACACCTGCACCTGTAACTGCACATACACACCTTCATTTGCACTTACACAGTAACACCTGCA
>NC_089804.1:1588284-1603855 GCF_029633855.1 Hoplias malabaricus | reverse complement strand
CAGAGTGCCTCCAGGTTTCACTGGGTTCGGTCCGTCCCTGCCCCAGAGCTCGGGCCCCTCTTTCACCAGCAGCAGAGGGAGGGAGACACTGTGAGACGAGAGACAGTCGCTGTGTGTTTGAAGCACTCTGTGACGTCATTAAGTCCAGATGAAGAGAGAGAACAGAGCGCTGGGGTAGAACAGAGCGCAGAGCGCCGGCAGCTGCAGTCTCAGGGATTCAGTCCGCGACGTCTTTAATCTGGAGGTGAAGTTCAGGGACGACTGGTTCCTCCCGCGTTCCTCCGCTGCTCACTCGGCCCCGAGAGCTGTTACCCAACAGCTGTGGAGCTGTTGGGTAAGGTCAGGGCTATGGTATGTGGATTGGTTCTGCCAGGAACACAGTGGGGTGGTGTACTGTGAGAGGGGAGCCATTGGTGACAGGGGCATTTGTGTGGAGGGGAGATTTAGGTGTGGTACTACAGTGGAATCCGTGCTTTGAGGAATTGGGGAGGGTGGGATGACACAGCCGAATCTGTTGAAAAAAAGATTCAACTCATTTGCCCAGTCCTGTCCTCCCGATTCAGGACCCCTCCCACTGTTTTTTGCTTGGCCAGCCATGGTTTTCAGGCCTCTCCAGACCTCTCTGGTGTTGCACCCCTTGAGGCTCTCCTCCAGCTTCCCCTTCCTTATCCCCCTTTTCAGCTCCTTCTGCACTCTTCTAAGATCCTCCTTGTCACCGGACTTAAAAACCCTCTTCTCTTCATTTAACAGGGCTTTTAATTCAGGGGTCACCCATGGTTTATTGTTAAAAAACACCGTACCTTCCTGGTAGGCACAGTATTTTCCACACAGAAGTTAATGTAGTCTGTGATGCATACAGTCAAGCTGTCGATATCGTCCCCGTGAGGTTCACATAACACATCCCAGTCCGTGGTGTCAGAACAGTCCCTCAGTGTGCTACTGGTTTCCTCAGACCAGAGAGAGAGAGGGGGGGTGAGACATGAGACAGAGAGAGGGGTGGTGAGACGTGAGACAGAGAGAAAGAGAGAGAGAGTGAGAGAGAGGGGGGTGAGATGTGAGACATGAGACAGAGAGAAAGAGAGAGAGAGTGAGAGAGAGGGGGGGTGAGATGTCAGACAGACAGAGAGAGAGAGAGAGAGAGGGGGGGGTGAGACGTGAGAGAGAGAGAGAGAGGGGGGGGTGAGACGTGAGACAGAGAGAGAGAGAGAAGGGTGGGTGAGATGTCAGACAGACAGAGCGAGAGAGAGAGAGAGAGAGTGAGAGGGGGGGTGAGACGTGAGAGAGAGAGAGAGAGAGGGGGGTGAGACGTGAGACAGAGAGAGAGAGAAAGAGAGAGACAGAGAGGGGGTGAGACATGAGAGAGAGAGGGAGGGTGAGAGGTGAGACAGAGAAAGAGAGAGAGAGAGAGGGGTGAGACATGAAACAGAGAGCGAGAGAGGTGGGGTGAGATGTGAGACAGAGAGAGGGGGGGTGAATCTCAAAACAGAGAGGGGGGGGTGAGATGTGAGACATGAGACAGAGAGAATGAGAGAGAGAGAGAGGGGTGGTGAGACGTGAGACAGAGAGAAAGAGAGAGAGAGTGAGAGAGAGGGGGGGTGAGATGTGAGACATGAGACAGAGAGAGGGGTGGTGAGACGTGAGACAGAGAGAAAGAGAGAGAGAGAGAGAAAGGGGGGTGAGACGTAAGACAGAGAGAGGGGGGTGAGACGTGAGACAGAGAAAGAGAGAGGGCGGGGTGAGACGTAAGACAGAGGGGGGTAAGACGTGAGACATGAGAGAGAGGGGGGGGGTGAGACATGAGACAGAGAGAGGGGTGGTGAGACATGAGACCGAGAGAAAGAGAGAGAGAGTGAGAGAGAGGGGGGGTGAGATGTGAGAGAGAGGGGGGGGGGTGAGACGCGAGACAGAGAGAGAGGGGGGGTGAGACGTGAGACAAAGAGAGAGAGGGGGGGTGAGACGTGAGACAGAGAGAGAGGGGGGGTGAGATGTGAGACAGAGAGCGAGAGAGAGGGGGGTGAGACAGAGAGAAAGAGAGAGAGAGTGTGAGAGAGGGGGTGAGATGCGAGGCAGAGAGAGAGAGGGGGGAGGTGAGATGTGAGACAGTGAGCCAGAGAGAGAGGGGGGTGAGACGTGAGACAGAGAGAGGGGGGGGGGTGAAACATGAGACAGAGCGAGAGAGAGAGAGGGAGAATGGGGAGATAAAGCTAAAAACTTAAAAATATTTATGTTAACAATCGTCTAATATTTATTATAGAGCAGAACTCGGTCTGTGATTTTACCTCAAAGAAAAGGGGACAGAGACACTTCAGGAGAGATATGGATTCCTATAAAAAGCTGGCGATCGTGTGTGTGTGTGTGTGTGAGAGAGAGAGAGAGCGAGAGAGAGAGATAAAGAGCGAGATAAAGATTTGATGTTGAACAGAAACCTTTATTAAATCAGTTCAAAAACGTGTCCAAAGTCAGACCAAATATAACAGCAGACCCTTTGTGAGAGAGGTTCACTCTTCCTTCACCACCCAGTGACGCAGATCTGAACACAGACTCAGTGAGGAACATTCAGAGTGCCTCCAGGTTTCACTGGGTTCGGTCCGTCCCTGCCCCAGAGCTCGGGCCCCTCTTTCACCAGCAGCAGAGGGAGGGAGACACTGTGAGACGAGAGACAGTCGCTGTGTGTTTGAAGCACTCTGTGACGTCATTAAGTCCAGATGAAGAGAGAGAACAGAGCGCTGGGGTAGAACAGAGCGCAGAGCGCCGGCAGCTGCAGTCTCAGGGATTCAGTCCGCGACGTCTTTAATCTGGAGGTGAAGTTCAGGGACGACTGGTTCCTCCCGCGTTCCTCCGCTGCTCACTCGGCCCCGAGAGCTGTTACCCAACAGCTGTGGAGCTGTTGGGTAAGGTCAGGGCTATGGTATGTGGATTGGTTCTGCCAGGAACACAGTGGGGTGGTGTACTGTGAGAGGGGAGCCATTGGTGACAGGGGCATTTGTGTGGAGGGGAGATTTAGGTGTGGTACTACAGTGGAATCCGTGCTTTGAGGAATTGGGGAGGGTGGGATGACACAGCCGAATCTGTTGAAAAAAAGATTCAACTCATTTGCCCAGTCCTGTCCTCCCGATTCAGGACCCCTCCCACTGTTTTTTGCTTGGCCAGCCATGGTTTTCAGGCCTCTCCAGACCTCTCTGGTGTTGCACCCCTTGAGGCTCTCCTCCAGCTTCCCCTTCCTTATCCCCCTTTTCAGCTCCTTCTGCACTCTTCTAAGATCCTCCTTGTCACCGGACTTAAAAACCCTCTTCTCTTCATATAACAGGGCTTTTAATTCAGGGGTCACCCATGGTTTATTGTTAAAAAACACCGTACCTTCCTGGTAGGCACAGTATTTTCCACACAGAAGTTAATGTAGTCTGTGATGCATACAGTCAAGCTGTCGATATCGTCCCCGTGAGGTTCACATAACACATCCCAGTCCGTGGTGTCAGAACAGTCCCTCAGTGTGCTACTGGTTTCCTCAGACCAGATCCTTACATACCTCTTGGTGGGAGGTTGTCTATTCACCACCGGTATGTGTACAGGGGACAGAGGAATCAGATTGTGATCAGAACGACCCAACGGGGGAAGGGGTGATTATCAATAAGCATCCTTTTCTTGTCTCTGGTGTGACACTTAACATACTGAGTGAATGTTGGGAGAGTGGGGGACAGTGAGGCATGATTAAAGTCACCAGAAATTAAGAGCAGGGACTGAGGATGTGACGTCTGTAGTTTCGACACTACAGTGTGTAAGCACTCCCAGGCTGTCACAGCATCGGCCGACGGGGGGAGGTACACAATTATCGCGATAACATATGAGAATTCCCTCGGGAGATAATATGGCCGAATGCTAACCGCTAGCAGTTCAATGTCCTTACTACAGTTCTGCTCTTTCACCCAAACGTGCCCCGAATTCCTCTCACCACTTTCCTTTACTTTCCTGTCCGCTCTCACAAGTTCAAATCCCTCCAAAGTGAAGTGTGAGCCCGGTGTGAATTCATTCAGCCAGGTCTCTGTGAAGCACAAAACAAACTTCTGCTCAACGCTGATAAGACTAAGGAACTCATCGTAGACTTCAGAAGGAATGCTGATCCGCACCCACCCATTCACATCAAGGGGGCAGCAGTGGAGCCTGTGAACAGCTACAAATTCCTAGGTGTCTACATCTCAGAGGACCTCACCTGGACGACCGGCTGCTCCAAGCTGATCAAGAAAGCTCACCAGTGCCTCTTTTTTCTGAGGACTCTGAGGAAGAACCACCTGTCCTCAGACATCGTGGTGAACTTTTATCGCTACACTGGTACGGGTGCTGCTCTGCCTCAGACTGGAATGCACTGCAGAGGGTGGTGAAAGCCGCTCAATGCATCATCGGAGCACCACTTCCTGCCATAGAGGACATCTATAAGAAGCGGTGTCAGCACACAGACTCTTCACCCTCTTGCCCTCTTGGAGGCGCTACAAGAGCCTTCGGGCTAAGACCACCAGGTACCGGAACAGCTGCTTTCCCACAGCTGTCACACTCCTGAACTCTGCCCCCCGATACCCGAACAATAATGACGAACTGTGTCCTAACACACGCTAATAACACATGGACTTAAACACCACTTACCGGCTCTCACCAGTTGTATATATTGCCCCCTATTGTACACACTGTATAAATAATCTACATTGTTCATAAGTACACATTTATATATTATTTATTATACTCTGCTTATACACCTTCACCTTCATATTCATAACCTGTACATACTTATATTTATTCACACCATACCCAAACAATTTACTGCACATTTGTAATATACATATTTATATTTTTATTTTTTACTACTAAGTACTTCTGGATGGATGCAAACTGCATTTCATTGCTTTGTACTTGCGACATGTGCCATGACAATAAAGTCGGATTCTAATTCTAATTTACACAGTGAGGGGTGTCAGAGTGAGGCACGGCTGAACAGGACCTGTGTCCACCGTCCACTGAAGACAGAGACACACTGAGACCAAGGAAACATCACCAGAGACTGGGTTTAGAGTTAACACCTGGGAACAGATCTGACACTTCAGCAACTGAACTATGTACTGTGGCCGATGATTGTCTAATGATCATTACACTCTCTCTCTCTCTCTCTCTCTCTCTCTCTCTGTCTCTCTCTCTAATGCAGTTAGCGCTCTCCTGAATTTAGAGTCAGTTCCACCTTAAGTAATGTAACTGTAACAGCAGAAATAAGTCAGTGTGACCCCCCTATGGAGCAGGAATAGAGCAACATCCTCATCTCGGTTGGTGCTTTTCAGCGTTTGGAGTCTCTCCGTTGTCTAAAAACCTCCAGATGGTGTTTCTCTGCCGTGAGCAGAGGGAGAGAAAGAGCCTAGCGCCGGACCCAGACACTTTGTTTTTTTACACATTTACAGACACTGGGGCTTCGTAAACACATTAGAGCGGTTTCCAGAGCAGCACATGGAGAGGAGACACACTCAGAGCTTTATACACAGGGGTTTTATTAAAATCATGAACGTCTCCTTTAAGGTTCTTTACACATTTAAAGATGTTGGCAAAGAAAAAGTGGAATCTTTTGCAGCACTTTGTCAGGAGCCTGAGAGTTGGTGATTAACCTGAAGCCTGTGTGAAAGGGTAAGGTTTCAGTCAGGATTTAAAGACTGAGCGTGTGTCTGAACCCCAAACATCACACGAGGCTATTCCAGAGTTGAGGAGCTTGGAGAGAAAAGGCTATTCCTCCTGTGAGTCATTTTCCCTAATGTGAGGATTTAAGAGCAGACCTCCTACGAGTGACATGTACGTGCTGGTGATGGGGTGATGACTGTATTGCACTACGCTGTTCCACTTGATCCACAGGCCTCTGGTTGGATGGTCTGCTGTTATTAAAGCTGTGTGTGTCATGAGAACCTCGTCAGAGAGAATGGCATTTATTAACACTGTGTCTCTACGTTATTAACACTCATCAAGTTTATGGGGCCTGTAACTCACTGCTGTGGTTACATCGGTCTCTCTCTGTGTGTGTGTGTGTGTGTGTGTGTGTGTGTGTATTTGTTTGTCTCTGGTGTGTAATGATATGTATTGAATAATAAAAGGTTTAAACATTGACCCCCACATGACCGACCTGTAATTAGTCACAAAACAAAAAACCCCTCCCACCACTTCCCACCCTCACACACACACACACACACCTACCTGTTATTTCAACTACGACATGGGGTGTGTGGCTGTGTGTGGTGGGGGGTGTGTGTATCTATTTGTTTATGAGTGTGTCCTGGGAAAATGTTACAACCATTTGCTCAGATGAGGAAGTAACAGAAAGTTACCAGTGGTGATTTATGCACCATCTCTCCCTCTCTGTCTCTCTCACTCTCTGTCTCTCTCTCTGTCTTGCTCTCTCTCTCTCTGTGGTGGAACTGTAGTGAGTGGACTGTGCTGGGAGAAGCAGGGGAAGGGCAAAGGACACAAGGACACACTGACACCTGTGAGTAATGTCAATCAAACCTTAGCCTTTAAAGTTTGTTTACACTCTGTGAAGTGGTGATCAAAGAGAAAATTTAACTGTGTTGAGCATTGCACTGAAAACATACACACATTCAACCAGTGTGTGTGTGTGTGTGTGTAGAGTGTAGTGTGTGTATAATGTAGACTGTGTTGTGTGTGTGTGTGTGTAGAGTGTAGTGTGTGTAAAGTGTAGACTGTGTAGAGTGTAGCGTGTGTATAGTTTAGACTGTGTAGTGTGTGTATAGTGTACAGAGTAGTGTGTGTATAGTGTAGACTGTGTAGTGTGTGTGTAGAGTGTAGTGTGTGTATAGTGTAGACTTGTAGAGTGTAGTGTGGGTATAGTGTAGACTGTGTAGAGTGTAGTGTGTGTATACTGTAGACTGTGTAGAGTGTAGTGTGTGTATAGTGTAGACTGTGTATAGTGTAGACTGTGTAGAGTGTAGCGTGTGTATAGTGTACAGTGTAGTGTGTGTATAGTGTAGACTGTGTAGTGTGTGTATAGTGTAGACTTGTAGAGTGTAGTGTGGGTATAGTGTAGACTGTGTAGAGTGTAGTGTGTGTATACTGTAGACTGTGTAGAGTGTAGCATGTGTATAGTATAGACTGTGTAGAGTGTAGTGAGTGTATAGTTTAGACTGTGTAGAGTGTGTGTAGAGTGTAGTGTGTGTATAGTGTAGACTGTATTGGGTGTAGTTTGTGCATAGCATAGACTGTGTTTATAGTGTAGTGTGTGTATATTGAAGACTGTAGAGTGTAGACTGTGTAGAGTGTGTGTAGAGTGTAGTGTGTGCATAGTGTAGACTGTGTAGAGTGTAGACTCTGTATAGTGGAGACTGTGTGTATAATGTAGTGTGTGTAGAGTGTAGACTTTGTATAGTGTAGTGTGTAGACTGTGTAGAATGTGTGTATATTGTAGTGTGGGTAGAGTGTAGACTGTGTATAGTGTAATAGTGTAGACTGTATAGTGTAGTAGTGTAGACTGTGTAGAATGTAAACTGTGTAGAGTGTGTATAGAGTGTGTATTGAGTAATAGTGAAGACTGTGTAGAGTGTGTGTAGAGTGTAGTGTGTGTATGGTGTAGAGCAGTGGCGGATGCTGGGGAAGCTCAATTTCAGCCTACATCATAAAATGTGTTGGTTTATTTATACGTAAATTCTACCCTCTGTTCCTTTTCAAGAAAATGATCTGGGACCCTGTCGTACCAACAAGGCATTTTTTCAAGGGACTTGACTAGTGTCCTCTCAATGGCCAGCAGAGCTCGGCTGCTTAAACAGCCTTGGCCCATATGAAGTGTGTCCGCCTGTGCTCCCACAGATCTTTACACCAAAGGATCGCTGATTCGCACATTTCGCTGTAAATCAAAAAGTGATTCAGCCTCAGACAGATCATCCAATCATCATGCAGAAGCTGAACGTCCGGGCCAGCCGAGGCCAGCCCACTGAGAGTGTAGTGTGTGTGTATAGTGTAGACTATGTAGTATGAGTATAGTATAGTCTCTGTAGAGTGTGTGTAGAGTGTAGACTGTGTATAGTGTAATAGTGTAGACTGTGTAGAAAGTAGACTGTGTACAGTGTAATACTGTAGACTGTGTATGGCGTAATAGTGAAGACTGTGTAGAGTGTAGTAGTGTAGACTGTGTATAATGTAGTAGTGTAGACTGTGTAGAGTGTAATAGTGTAAACTGTGTTGAGCGTAGACTGTGTATAGTGTAGACTGTCTATAGTGTAAATTGTGTAGACTGTGTAGAATGTAGACTGTGTATAGTGTAAATTGTGTAGAATGTAGACTGTGTATAGTGTAGTAGTGCAGTCTGTGTAGAGTTTAATAATGTAAACTGTAGAGTGTAGACTGTGTATAGTGTAGTACTGTAAATTGTGTAGAGTGTAGACTGTGTAGAGTGTAGACTGTGTATAGTGTAATAGTGTAAATTGTGTAGAGTGAAGACTGTGTAGAGTGTAGACTGTGTATAGTGTAATAGTGTAGATTGTGTAGAGTGTAGACTGTGTATAGTGTAGTAGTTTAGACTGTGTAGAGTGTAATAGTGTAAACTGTGTAGAGTGTAGACTGTGTATAGTATAGTAGTGTAGACTGTGTATAGTGTAATAGTGTAGACTCTGTATAGTGTAGACTGTGTATAGTGTAATAATATAGACTGTGTAGAGTGTAGACTGTGTATAATGTAGTAGTGTAGACTGTGTAGAGTGTAATAGTGTAAACTGTGTAGAGTGTAGACTGTATAGTGTAATAGTGTAAACTGTGTAGAGTGTAGACTGTGTATAGTGTAATAGTGTAGACTGTGTAGAGTGTAATAGTGTAGACTGTGTAGACTGTGTATAGTGTAATAGTGTAGATTGTGTAGAGTGTAATAGTGTACACTGTGTAAAGTTTAAACTGTGTATAGTGTAGTAGTGTAGACTGTGTATAGTGTAGTAGTTTAGACTGTGTAGAGTGTAATAGTGTAAACTGTGTAGAGTGTAGACTGTGTATAGTGTATACTGTGTATAGTGTAATAGTTTAGACTGTGTAGAGTGTAGACTGTGTATAGTGTAATAGTATAGACTGTGTAGAGTGTAGACTGTGTATAATGTAGTAGTGTAGACTGTGTAGAGTGTAATAGTGTAAACTGTGTAGAGTGTAGACTTTTTATAGTGTAATAGTGTAGAATGTGTTAAGTGTAGACTGTGTATAGTGTAATAGTGTAGAGTGTGTAGAGTGTAGACTGTGTAGACTGTGTATAGTGTAATAGTGTAGACTGTGTATAATGTAGTAGTGTAGACTGTCTAGAGTGTAATAGTGCAAACTGTGTTAGGTGTAGACTGTATAGTGTAGTAGTGTAGACTGTGTATAATGTAATAGTGTAGACTGTGTAGAGTGTAGACTGTATAGTATAATAGTGTAAATTGGGTAGAGTGTAGACTGTGTATAGTGTAATAGTGTAAACTGTGTAAAACGTAGACTTTGTTAAGTGTAGACTGTATAGTGTAATAGTGTAGACTGTGTAGAGTGTAGACTGTGTAGTAGTGTAGACTGTGTATAGTGTAATAGTGTAGACTGTGTAGAGTGTAGACTGTGTATAGTGTAATAGTGTAGACATTGTAGAGTGTAGACTGTGTATAGTGTAGTAGTTTAGACTGTGTAGAGTGTAATAGTGTAAACTGTGTAGAGTGTAGACTGTGTATAGTATAGTAGTGTAGACTGTGTATAGTGTAATAGTGTAGACTCTGTATAGTGTAGACTGTGTATAGTGTAATAGTGTAGACTGTGTAGACTGTGTATAGTGTAATAGTGTAGATTGTGTAGAGTGTAATAGTGTACACTGTGTAAAGTTTAAACTGTGTATAGTGTATACTGTGTATAGTGTAATAGTTTAGACTGTGTATAGTGTAATAGTATAGACTGTGTAGAGTGTAGACTGTGTATAATGTAGTAGTGTAGACTGTGTAGAGTGTAATAGTGTAAACTGTGTAGAGTGTAGACTGTTTATAGTGTAATAGTGTAGAATGTGTTAAGTGTAGACTGTGTATAGTTTAATAGTGTAGAGTGTGTAGAGTGTAGACTGTGTATAGTGTAATAGTGTAGACTGTGAATAGTGTAATAGTGTAGACTGTGTAGAGTGTAATAGTGTCAACTCTGTAGAGTGTAGACTTTGAATTGTGTAACAGTGTTAATTGTGTGGAGTGTAGACTGTGTATAGTGTAATAGTGTAGACTGTAAAATGTGGACTGTGTATAGTGTAGACTGTGTAGATTGTAGATTGTGTATAGTGTAATAATGTAGACTGTGTAGAGTGTAATAGTGTACACTGTGTAAAGTGTAAACTGTGTATAGTGTAATAGTGTATACTGTGTATAGTGTGTAGATGGTAGACTGTGTAGAGTTTAATAGTGTAGACTGTGTATAATGTAGTAGTGTAGACTGTCTAGAGTGTAATAGTGCAAACTGTGTTAGGTGTAGACTGTATAGTGTAGTAGTGTAGACTGTGTAGAGTGTAGACTGTATAGTATAATAGTGTAAATTGGGTAGAGTGTAGACTGTGTGGAGTGTAGACTGTGTATAGTGTAATAGTGTAAACTGTGTAAAACGTAGACTTTGTTAAGTATAGACTGTATAGTGTAATAGTGTAGACTGTGTATAGTGTAGTAGTGTAGACTGTGTATAATGTAATAGTGTAGACTGTGTAGAGTGTAGACTGTGTGTAGTGTAATAGTGTAGACTGTGTATAGTGTAATAGTGTAAATTGTGTATAGTGTAGTAGTGTAGACTGTGTAGAGTGTAGACTGTGTATAGTGTAATAGTGTAAATTGTGTAGACTGTGTAGAATGTAGACTGTGTATAGTGTACTAGTGTAAATTGTGTAGAGTGTAGACTGTGTATAGTGTAATAGTGTAGACGGTGTAGAGTGTAGACTGTGTATAGTGTAGTAGTTTAGACTGTGTAGAGTGTAATAATGTAAACTGTGTAGAGTGTAGACTGTGTATAGTATAGTAGTGTAGACTGTGTATAGTGTAATAGTGTATACTGTGTATAGTGTAATAGTGTAGACTGTGTAGAGTGTAGACTGTGTGTAGAGTGTTGACTGTGTAGAGTGTAATAGTGTTAATTGTGTAGAGTGTAGACTGTGTATAGTGTAATAGTGTAGACTGTGTAGAGTGTAGACTGTGTATAGTGTAATAATGTAGACTGTGTAGAGTGTAGACTGTGTATAGTGTAATAGTGTAGACTCTGTATAGTGCAATAGTGTAGACTGTGTAGAGTGTAATAGTGTAGACTGTGTAAAGTGTAAACTGTGTATAGTGTAATAGTGTAGACTGTGTATAGTGTGTAGAGTGTTGACTGTGTAGAGTGTAATAGTGTAGACTGTGTAGAGTGTAGACTGTGTAGAGTGTAATAGTGTAAACTGTGTTAGGTGTAGACTGTGTATAGTGTAATAGTGTAGACTATGTATAGTGTAATAGTGTAGACTGTGTATAGTGTAATATTGTAGAGTGTAGACTGTGTATAGTGTAGTAGTGTAGACTGTATAGTGTAATAGTGTAAATTGTGTAGACTGTATAGTATAATAGTGTAAATTGGGTAGAGTGTAGACTGTGTATAGTGTAATAGTGTAAACTGTGTAAAACGTAAACTGTGTATAGTGTAGACTGTGTATAGTGTAATAGTGTAGAATGTGTAGAGTGTAGACTGTGTATAGTGTAGACTGTGTATAGTGTAATAGTGTAAATTGTGTAGAATGTAGACTGTGTAGAATGTAATAGTATAAATTGTGTAGAGTGTAGACTGTGAATAGTGTAGACTGTGTATAATGTAATAGTGTAAAATGTGTAGAGTGTAGACTGTGTATAGTGTAATAGTGTAAACTGTGTAAAACGTAGACTGTGTATAGTGTAGACTGTGTATAGTGTAATAGTATAGACTGTGTAGAGTGTAGACTGTGTATAGTGTAATAGTGTAGACTGTGTAGAGTGTAGACTGTGTAGAATGTAATAGTGTAAATAGTGTAGAGTGTAGACTGTGTATAATGTAATAGTGTAAAATGTGTAGAGTGTAGACTGTGTATAGTTTAAAAGTGTAGACTGGGTAAAGTGTAGACTGTAATAGAGTTGACTGTGTAAAGTTTAGACTGTGTAGAGTGTAATAGTGTAGACTGTGTAGAGTGTAGACTAGACGGCCTCTTGTTCACAACTCTCCCTCTCTCTCTCTCTCTCTCTCTCTCTCTCTCTCTCTCTCTCTCACAGATTAAAGATGAGTTCCTCTGACTCTAGTTGCTGTATGAGACTTCGTTCCTGCCCCAAACCTCGCGGCTTCATTGCATCCACCATCACTGAAGGTGTGTGTTTGCGTCTCACACACACACACACACACGCACACACACACACACACACACACACACGCACACACACACACCTACACACAAACACACACACACACACCTACACACACAGAAGCACTTAAACTTAAAATATTGGAATATATTAGATTAATTCTGCATTTGGTGTTTGTGTGTATCTGTGTATGTGTGTGTGTGTGTGTGTGTAGGGCTGCTGGGTGTACTATTATTCGGAGTGTTCTGGGCGGTGCTGGGTCCAGAGTGTGTTCCAGGGAAGAACATCTTTGGGTTAGTGGTTCTGTTCCTCAGCGCTGTGTGTGGAGGGAGACTAGTCGGAACCATTAGACTGCCCGGATTACCCCCCTTCCCCCCACTACTGGGTATGCACACACGCACGCACACACACACACACACACACACACACACACACACACACACACACACACACACACACACACACATACACACACAGGCTCTGCTACACTTGTGAGGACTGTGACTACACCTAACCCTGACCTTAACCTTAACCTTAGTAACTCTTTTACTTTCTCACTCATTCAGTCATTATCTGTAACCACTTTATCTGGTTAAAGGTCGCGGTGGGGACACACCCTGGAGGGGGTGCCAGTCATTCACAGGGTAACACACTCACATTCACTCACACCTACGGACACTTTTGAGTCTCCAATCCACCTACAAACGTGTGTTTTTGGAGTGTGGAATGAAACCGGAGCACCCAGAGGAAACCCACACAGACACAGGGAGAACACACCACACTCCTCACAGACAGTCACCCGGAGGAAACCCACACAGACACAGGGAGAACACACCACACTCCTCACAGACAGTCACCCAGAGGAAACCCATGCAGACACAGGGAGAACACACCACACTCCTCATAGTGTAGACTGTGTATAGTGTAATAGTGTAGACTCTGTATAGTGTAGACTGTGTATAGTGTAATAGTGTAGACTGTGTAGTGTAGACTGTGTATAATGTAGTAGTGTAGACTGTGTAGAATGTAATAGTGTAGACTGTGTAAAGTGTAAACTGTGTATAGTGCAATAGTGTAGACTGTGTAAAGTGTAAACTGTGTATAGTGTGTAGTGTGAACACACCAGACTCCTCACAGACAGTCACCCAGAGGAAACCCACGCAGACACAGGGAGAACACACCACACTCCTCACAGACAGTCACCCGGAGGAAACCCACGCAGTCACAGAGAGAACACAACACACTCCTCACAGACAGTCACCCGGAGGAAACCCACGCAGACACAGAGAGAACACACCACACTCCTCACAGACAGTCACCCGGAGGAAACCCACGCGGACACAGGGAGAACACACCACACTCCTCACAGACAGTCACCCGGAGGAAACCCACGCAGACACAGAGAGAAGACATCACACTCCTCACAGACAGTCACCCGGAGGAAACCCACACGGACACAGCGAGAACACACCACACTCCTCACAGACAGTCACCCGGAGGAAACCCACACAGACACAGAGAGAACACACCACACTCCTCACAGTCAGTCACCCGGAGGAAACCCACGCAGACACAGGGAGAACACACCACACTCCTCACAGACAGTCACCCAGAGGAAACCCACGCAGACACAGAGAGAACACACCACACTCCTCACAGTCAGTCACCCGGAGGAAACCCACGCAGACACAGGGAGAACACACCACACTCCTCACAGACAGTCACCCAGAGGAAACCCACACAGACACAGAGAGAACACACCACACTCCTCACAGACAGTCACCCGGAGGAAACCCACGCAAACACAGGGAGAACACACCACACTCCTCACAGACAGTCACCCGGAGGAAACCCACACAGACACAGAGAGAACACACCACACTCCTCACAGTCAGTCACCCGGAGGAAACCCACGCAGACACAGGGAGAACACACCACACTCCTCACAGACAGTCACCCAGAGGAAACCCACGCAGACACAGAGAGAACACACCACACTCCTCACAGACAGTCACCCGGTGGAAACCCACGCAAACACAGGGAGAACACACCACACTCCTCACAGACAGTCACCCGGAGGAAACCCACGCAGACACAGAGAGAACACACCACACTCCTCACAGACAGTCACCCAGAGGAAACCCACGCAGACACAGAGAGAAGACATCACACTCCTCACAGACAGTCACCCAGAGGAAACCCACACGGACACAGAGAGAACACACCACACTCCTCACAGTCAGTCACCCGGAGGAAACCCACGCAGACACAGAGAGAACACACCACACTCCTCACAGACAGTCACCTGGAGGAAACCCACACAGACACAGAGAGAACACACCACACTCCTCACAGACAGTCACCTGGAGGAAACCCACGCAGACACAGAGAGAACACACCACACTCCTCACAGACAGTCACCTGGAGGAAACCCACACAGACACAGAGAGAACACACCACACTCCTCACAGACAGTCACCCGGAGGAAACCCACGCAGACACAGAGAGAACACAACACACTCCTCACAGACAGTCACCCGGAGGAAACCCACGCAGACACAGAGAGAACACACCACACTCCTCACAGACAGTCACCCGGAGGAAACCCACGCGGACACAGGGAGAACACTCCTCACAGACAGTCACCTGGAGCGGGAATCGAACCCACAACCGGCAGGTCCTTGCAGCTGTGTGACTGCGACACTACCTGCTGCGGTACCGTGCCGCCCACCAAAAAACATACTGCTCAGAAATATATAAAAACACCTACAGCATTTACATCATGAAAATCAAATCACATATTTTCCTAACAGACCTTTCCGTGTGTGTGTGTGTGTGTCAGGCATGCTGCTGATGGGTCTGATCCTGCGGAACGTCCCCTATGTGTCAGATGCTGTGTTTATCAATCAGAAGTGGTCTTCCTCTCTTCGCAGCATCGCTCTCGCCATCATCCTGACCAGAGCCGGCCTGGGACTCAACCCCGCCGTGCGTACACTCTCCGTGTGATCCAGGTTTCAGTCACTTTGTGGGGACATTCTAACAGTAGGAAGGGTTACGTTTTGATGAAATGAATGAACCTCAGTGTGAAGTCCCCACAACACAGGAGAACACACGTGCGAATACCCTGCTGTTGAAGTCATGGCCTTTCAAATGAATTATCTTGAATTATCGCCCAATCAGTGCAGTGCTCCTCACACTGCGTGGCTAAAGGTCTGGGGACACTGAGT